>NC_058167.1:14837482-15146923 GCF_020080835.1 Cotesia glomerata
ATTGTATTTAAACTATAATTAATAATTAACGCAAGTTTATTCAAAAAACTTTATTCATTTTTAATTAATTTATTAACGATGTAAATTAAATTCTAGATTCTAGACGCTAGATTATGGAGCGGCAGAATAAACTGCGATAGGTACTAAGTAATAGTGAAAATTATAATTTATTTAGTGGCTGATGCTTCAAATGATCAAAGTTATGTAAACCAGTAACTTTTTCCACGGATAAATTCGCGGATGTTAAATTTCCGCTTTGACTTTCTGTTAACTCATTCGATGGGCTTCAACCTTTCCAGCTTCCCTCCAGCTAAATTGTTGCGTTTTTTATCTCTATAAATGAATCCTCGGATGAACTTTTACGCTAGGTAGGTGACTGAGAATTTTAACTTTTAAACTAGTTTGACTTTTTTCTGTTTATGAGGTTGAGAAAATTAATAAATTATTGTTGTTGTTTTATAATTAATAGAAATATTTTTCAGTTTAATCCAGCTGATAAAAATTATAATAATAATTATTAAAGTCTTAAATTGTCTTTTCATTTTTTAGAACCCTTTTTTTTACAAATTAAAAATTTTTTTTAAATTCATTAGAAATAAAATTTTCGATAAAAAAAAATTTAATTATATTCAAAATATTATTTAGATAATTTATATTGAATTTTTTAATTAAAAAAAATTTTTTTTCACAATAATAATTTATTTTTATAATTAATAAAATTATTCGATTATATTTAATTTTTGTATTTTAACTTTATAAGCCGCGGTAATGATATAGCAATCTCGTGAGTAAATATTTACAATAATAATTTAATATTTAAATATTGTTATGTAAATATTACACATTGAATTTCTTATACAATAGATGTTATTGGCGGGTTGTTAAGAGATTAATTAAAAAAAATAACAAAAGTGAAAATAAATAGAGATAAAAACAATGAGATATTTGAAATAAAACAGAGCTAAAATGAACAGAAATTCAAAGTTTATAAAGTTACATGTTAAGCGGATATTTGAATATGCATTTTGTTACATATTGATTCACTTTGACTTTGTGAAGCCTGGATTGACTATCAATGTTTATAAAAACGATACAAGCTACTCGACAGTACACCAAACTCGATTTTATCGATTTATAAAATAGATATTTCATTTTAATGAATAAAAGTCCTCTTTACTTCAATTATTTATCGACAAATTTTGAATATCGAAATAATAAAAAGTTCGTCGAGGAAATAAAGTTTTTTTAAATCTAGATAATTACTCTTTGAGTATACAATATACGTGATCCCAATTTTGAAATATAATTTCAACGAACGATAACAAAGGATATTAATTTATCACCGAGATTATCATTGATATGTGGAGGTATTTTTAGATTTAGTAGTTAGGGATTTATGATTGTATAGATTATTATTGCCACACGTACTATTTATATCGAATAACTCTGAGTAGCAATTGAATTCAATTGCGCTAATAACTACATATTTATAGATCAGCTATATTTATAAACCAATCCACTTTTATTTGAGAATTTTCATTTTGGTCCAATGATATTATTGTGATTAACACGTAATTAACAGTTGTCATTTTTTATTAATTTTTAACTGACTTTTTTATTTAAAGTTAACAATAAAGAGATTGTTTTTTTTTTTTTTTATTTAAATTTTTTAATAAAGAATATAATTAAAATAATTTAAGTATAAAATAAAGACAAAACTTCAATTGATAAAAATAATATTCAGAATTTATTTTAAACAATTATCAACGTCTATTTTTTTATTAGTTCGCAATAGTTTAATTTATAAAAATAATACTTGTAATTTTTTTGAACAATCACATAATTTTTGTTATTGAAATTTCAATTTGTTAATTAGTAAAATTTTTTGAAAAAAAAAAAAATAAATATTTAAAAATTTTGATTTTTATACTTTTTATGGAAAAAAATACTTAATAGATGATTTAGAATTTAAATATTAATCTTACCTCCCCTCCAAAGCTAGCCCAGTCACCGAGACCACTCAGTCCGGCCGACCTCTGCTGCCTTCTCCTGTACTGACTCGCGTATCCAGGGTCCCTTTGTGCCGCCTCTTGCGCTGCTGCCAACCTGAAGCATCAACCAAAAACATCTATAATGCCATCGTTCAGAGTTAAATGCCTACAAAAAGCTACTTCATCTCCAGCCTCCGTCTCAAGGGATCAAAAATAAAAAATAAAGAACAGAAAGTAAACGAAAATCGAGGACATCCAGACATTGTTGTTTTGTTGTTGGTAATACAACCAGTACCGGTGTGACGACCTAGAATCGGTGAAAAAGTATGCTCAGATACACTCCCATTCAGATTATACAGAACGAGATTGCATCGATGCATCCAGACTTTCTACTGCTCAATGTTTGTTATTTTACTTTAAGAATTAATCTTTTTAAAAGTTCTTATTTCAATAGAATCTTGTTATGATAAATTGAAATATTTTTCTTTACAATTTTAAAAAATTGATGACACAATTAAAGATTTATAATGATAAAACTCTTTAATAAATTCGTCAACCTAAATTTTGATGACTTAGAATCCTAAATCATGAGCCAGTTTTTCGTTCATGTATTAACAATGATAATTAAATTTTAATTATTGATTGAAAAATTGGCCCTAACAATAAACAAGACAGTAGTAATAAAAAGAAAGAGCAATAAACTGTAAAAAATGAGATAAATATTAAAGTTAGATCGAAAATTTAAGAGAAAATAAAAAAATAAATTATTGCACGCCTCATAATTCATGACTTCTGAAGGCTAAGCAATTTTGTGCTCTTAAAATACTTCTATCACAACTATATTGCACTTATAGGATAATATGAGTCAAAATAAATCAAGAACATACTCTAAATAATTATTTTATGAGGCATAACTTATATTTATTTAGATTTTTTAATAAAAATTTTTTACTTAAGAAATAAAACAATAACTAAACATGTAAAAATTATATAAATTTATAATAACAAACAATATTTAATACAATTAAGCAAAATTCGCGAGGAATTGTAAACGTATTATACATTTAATTACAATCCTGCAGTTGCAAGAACTGATGTACAAATTTAAATATGTCAATAAATATCTTTAATAATAATTATTATTATTTTATGTTGCTATTTTGAGAAAAATATTTCAATTTTTGGTCCGTATTTTTTTTTTTTTTTTTTTTTTTTTATTAGCTTCAGAATCACATCAATTTTGTATTGCAGATGGCTGTATAATTAAATACGATATAATTTAATGATATGAGAATGCCGCGAAATATTTGATTACAAAATCAAAGCACAATTTTATAAATCCCCGTTTATTTTAAAAGTCGGTAATACGTCTTATTATTTTCTTAAAAATTAAATAAGCGTTAGGAGGTGTGTACTTTTGGATTTTCCAAATTTCCCTTCATCTATTTCTGAAAACTCCAATCATTTTCACTTCACTTAAGGTTTATATACTGATTGCTCATTGCTGATGATTATGTCGGCAGTTTACCTACTAGCTCTCAAGACTAAGATTCAGACTGGACTCTTTTTATTATTTTTATTATTAATTGCTTGTCGCTTACTCGGCAGTGGCCTCGAGTAATTCATACCCGATAATTTGGGTTATTTTTAACCAATAGAGCACCCTTTTGTTTCACCCACAGCTCGCAGCTCACAACTCACAGCATAGCGTGAGCGCAACGGTCCTTTGTTAAATAAATTGGTTGTACAGCCGCGACGATTACGCGACCCGCTACGACGTTTAATATTCTAAGTGCTTTTCGTTCTCCGGTAACCGATCACGATGAGCTAACTTTTTAAATAAATTTATTTGCTCGAGAATCTTTCCTATTAAATATAATAGACATGTCATTTTTATTTTTAGGCTTTTACTTTTAACTGCCCCGGTTTAATTGTTTTACCAACTAATGCTACTGAAATTTTATTAAACTTTTAAATATGTTTGCTTCTGCATTCTAGATACTACCTACGTAATTATTTTAAATTAGCCGAGGAAATTGTACCATTGGGACATTGATCTGAATGACCTCTTTTAAATATTCAAGAGATTAATTTTTTTACCCGTACACTAAATCATTCATTAGATAGAGAACAAAAAACTACCCCGTAATTGAACTAATCATTTTTTTTTTATAAAAATAGATTACAAATTGTCTATTAACTATCTAATTAATTGTTGGGTTCAAGTTTTCATTTTTTTAATTACTTATAATGTTAATTTTTTAATTTTTTAATTATTTTTTTAGTGAAAATTAAACATTATATTCATTAAAGTAATATTAAATAAAAATAATGATCAAAACACCAAATAACAGAATTTTAAAATTGAAATTAAAAATTTGGGATTAATTTCGTTTAAATAATTAAAATTTTTCAGATAATTATGCAAAAAAAATATGTAAATATTATTTTTTAAAAATATAAATCAAGTGAAAAAATTGAAGAAAGATAATTGAACCTTCAATTATAATTTAGCAAGTCTTAAAAATTCAATCTGAAGCATTAAAAAAATACAAACTCACTCACTCTAGTAATGAGAATAAGTAACACAGGACTATCCAGTTTACAGAGACAAAAAGTTTGTCGGAATTTCCGCGCTTTGATGGTAATTAGGTAATTACTGTTGTAATGAAGTCAGTAGTTGCTGTATTATCAAATTGTTAATGTAACACAATTGCAGTTGTACTTACAGTATTTATTATGTTAAATAACGGAATGAAATTATTAAAAAATTCTGTGGAAGTTAATGCTCTAATATCCCGATCACAATAAGCCAAAACTTCGAAACTATCAATAAATAATTGATCCTATCCTTTCGTCGATAAAACTTATCTAACACGTTAGTCTTATACTATTATTTCCCGCGTCGCATAGCCTCGGGCCTCAGGGGGATGCAAATTCTGTCGTAAAGTGCTCTCGCGTGATTCTATCCAGGAAAATTTTAACTTCGAACACAATCCCATACTCATATAATATACATAAGCGGGCCAATTACTTTACTTTCTAACAGTATACTCAAAATAAGTCGCTGTTATTTACTTAATTTAATAGCAATTTTTACCAAAATATCTTTATATATTATGTAAATTATCCTTTATGACTCATGAGACTCAAAAAATATTGACTTGATTAAAGAAAACAATTTAAAAACTAAGAATATTATTTTGAAAAGTTTAATTGTTTTAAATTAAGGCTAAAAATTCTTGAATATTATAAAATTTATAGTACTTGATTTTCCACGTTTCTATTTTTTTATATCAGCTTGACGACTTTAGAATGTCTGACTAAGTAAATATATATGGACAGCTCTATTTAAATTAAATAAAAACTATTTCGATCAATTTGATTAATTTCTTTGACAACAAAATTCTTGATAATTATCAAAAATATATCTTTTATCAATAAAATTTTCACAATTAATTTTTTTCAGCGTAAGATATTTACAACTGTAAAGATCTAATTCATGAGAATTCGCAGTAATTCGCAGAAATTCAGACACACAGGCACAAAGATCTAATTCATGAGTTTGAAAAATATTTTCATTATATAAAGCTGCTAATATTTAAAATACATTCTGAGTATATTTTTTATATATTCGACATTTATATTTATCATACAAAAAAATATATTTTGCGTATATTTTTCTTATATCAGAAATATATTTTTTATATAACAAAAAACGGCCAAAAGTACTGTAATTAGAATATATTTGAAATATACGTGAAATATATTTTTATATATTTCACGTAAGGTAAAAGCCCCAATATATGATCATGTACCAGTATATGATCATATATTGGGGCTTTTACCTTATATAATAAAGATATTTTATTTATATTCAAAATATAAAATGACATATATTTTTAATATATCCAAAATATATATTATTTCCATGGGGATGATATCAAACACTCCACGATTTCTTAATAATAAAAGGAGTTTTTTCATATATCATAATTATAATTACGCAAATAAAGATACTGAGACAAATATTAAAGAATAATAAATTTTAATTAACAGTTTTCACCCTCCGGCGATTAAGATAAAACCATAAATAGATATATAAATCTAGATGCTGGTGGTGTCTCTTATTATTATCGTCTTTTCCAGTTTTAAATTTAAAAAGATTTAAAGGGATTGTGGTAAGTCTGCTGGAAATCCTGTGGTTTTCTCCGCAGTGTCCGCAACCGGCTAGCCTTCCAACAGTTTCCTTGACAAGATTTGCTCCTTTCATATTTCATATTTCATCTTTTTTATTATACATGATAAATGATAATATTATATTGAGCCCCGAGGATGACATCGACTCCCATTTCCCGAATATCCTATTTATAAAGTATTTAAAAGTCACAACCGTTAAATAAATTCACAGAAAATTAACCGAAATCACAAAACCCGAATTTAGCTTGTCGATTCGGATAGTTTTTTTAACCAAGGTAAGAGACGTTCGATGACCCATAAGGAAAGGTTTCCAGGTCACTGAGCACTAATCGATCGAACCTGTACTTTTTTTTAACATCGTGAGATTGACAATCGCTGGATTTTTATACGTGGAAATTTTTTTTAATATTTTTTGCACTAAAAATTTATAGTTTTTTTGTATTTAAAAATTTAAGAAAAAAATATGTCGAGTTATAAATTTTGATAGTGTTTATGAGAACAAACAATATGTTTAAATTTCATGGAAATTTATTTACTAAATTAAATGTAAACATACGTAAATTGTGAAATAGTAGAAAAGAAGACAAACAGACAAAAGCATTGTCCATTCCGACTTTATTTGAATAATAATGATAATGATAATGGTACAATAATATGTGAGTTTCATTGTCGGCACATCAAAATCCACTGCAAACTATAAGTTACATATCAACGGCAAAGTAACTCGAGTATGAAAGGTAAAGTGTATCAGCAATTTAAGTTTTTAAACTCTCTTTATATTATGTGAATGTTTTTTTTTTGTGTTAGAGTTTAATTATTCTTCTTTTGTGACATAGAGGTATCATTTTATATTTTTTTTAACGGCTACCTTGAATGTATTCATTGTAAAAAATAAATCATACATTTTGCAGTAACTTTGGTTATTGTTTGTATTATGATTAACTTTTTGTAAACAATTAAATTTTTTTTAATTCATAAAAAATAGAATTAAAAAAAAATTTTTTTTAGTCGAAATTATAAAAATTGTCATTTTCTGATGAAAAAAATTTTTTTAATATTTCTAATGAACAACAATTATATTTTTTTTAATTTATAAAAAATAGAATTAAAAAAAAATTTTTTTTTAGTCATAATTCTAAAAATTGTCATTTTCTGATGAAACAAAATTTTTTAATATTTTTAATGAACTTTACAAAAAAATTTAAATTATAAATGTTAAAAGTATAAAAGTGAAATTCTAAAAAATTCTTAAGCTTTTAATAAAAAAGTATTTTTATAATGATGAAATCAACGAGCAAAATACCATAAACCGTAACTTTATTAAATAACTGTAAAATGAAGATAAATAAAAAAAAAAAAAAAAGCAGACAGTCTAATAATATGATTGGAATATTATTTATTTGAAAATGGTTGTAGTTGAGTCCCCTGGGTATATTATCTGAAGTCTCTCAACGAGACGGTCTCTTTTATTTTCTTACCTCCCAGCTCACTCGTTATGAGATTTTCAAAGGATAATAATAATTATAATTTATAATCTGGAAGTCTTTTACTCAGAGCATCTCAAAAGGCATAGTCGTAAAAAAGTTTATATAAAATACTGTATTACGTGACTAATTGTAAGGACCGATATTTTCTTACTTACACTTATACTTAACTACATCATTCCGTCATTAATCTTTGAGCTGTTATTACTTCATACTTTATACTTTTTATTAATACTAATGATAATGAATCTCCAGTCTCAATTCATCTTAACTTGCTAAATTAATCACCGTGTCCATAAATAAATAAATAAATAAATAAATGAATAATTATTTATCATATAATAAATGTGTTGAGCGAGTGTGGTGACAGATTGTGCAGTACGTGAATGTTGTACTAAATTATTATATAAGTTGTCATAGATAAATATTTTATTCATATCTATACTTATGCCTAGGATACTTGGGCGTTACATATTTAGTCATATGTGCAGACTGAGTACTCTAACAGCCCGTCAACGCGCGGATGTTACACAGAATTGCAATTATTGTTGTTATTGTTATAACTATAATAGTTAGGTAAAATACCCGAGGTATTCGCGTAATTTTGACTATGTTTAATTTAATGTCACTGTCATTAGTTATATAATGTGTTGTGTGGTTTATGTTTCACTCGGTTTCGACATGCCTCTGTAAATTACCTGATAATGTTTAGATATTTATACTCTGCAAGAAAAAACTGTCTAAAATTTGACATGCATAATATAGTAATTATTTTGAATTTTAGCTTTTTTTTAGGCTGAAATTTTAATTATTTTTGTTTATGTGCAAAAAAAAATACAAGAATAATTTTGAATTGTTTACCAAAAAGCAAATTTAATTTTTGAAACATTTTGAACTCCAAAATTTTTATCAAATTAATTTTTTAAAAGTTGGAGCAGTTTTTATTTATCTAAACAATTATTTTTAAAATTTTATTTCACATTTGACTTTAAATAAAATTGCTAAAGTATATGGATAATTAAATTATGTATTTTAAATAATTTACCCTGTCAGTCGCTTCATAAAATACATGTCGTTAAAAAGCAATATTCCCACTTTATTGTCTCGATAAAAATTTCGAAGTATGTAGTAAATCTAACACACGTGAATTTAACTCAAACGAGAAGAATTTTTAAGGGAAAATTAATTCTGTTTTTTGTTTTTTTTTTTTTTTTTTTTTAATAAGATGTTTTTGATTGAAACATTTTAAGTAATAAAATAAAGTAAAATAATTTTTCAATAAATACTTATTTATTTTTCGATTTAAGCATAAAATATTAAAGACTCAGTTAATAAATTAATAATTAAATTAAAATACTTTTTAGGTTAATTTAAAAATAAATTATTCATCGATAAAAAAGTTATTTTTTTTCAATTATAATTTTTTAATAATATTAATTTAAAATTAAAGACCAAAATGTTCTTGGTTCGAGTTGATTATTTTTTTCTGTTTTTTTCAGAAAAAAATTGTAGGTATATGCATGTTTGATGTGCGCGGGGGATGATTTGGTGTGTCGTGGATATAAAAGTCGTAACAGAGGAACAAACGAGAAATAGGGAATATATTGGAATACGCGTTTGCGTAATTAATAGTCGAGCTGTTCCGGCGTAATTAATTAATTCATCGTCGGCATCGGTCAAGGTCCAACGGACCGGAATCAAGTCATGAGGACCACACTCGATTTCAGCGTACGATCCGAGCATTAAATTCAGAATGAGTTATTGTCTTTTTGTTCATCTATGTCCTGTCCGTCTCATGCTGACGCTTTGTCCATCAAATTACTAAATATTACGGCCTATTTGTTTAATTTGTCATATTAATAGCCATCAACAATTTTTTAAAAATATCTTTTGAATTAATTTTAGGAAAAATCGAATCTATTTTTTCAAACTAATTTTACTTAAAAGGATTTATGAAATTTGAAATTAGAAAAAACTTTCCAGAGAAAATTTATTTCTTAAAGTTACATCGATTATTTAAATTTAAATTTAAACTCCAACGGTAATTGTAATCGATTTCAATAATTAGTATGACAAATACAAATGCTAGAACTTTGCAATCGTTTACTTATAATCGATCGCTCATACTCGTACTAGTTAATGATGATGATAATTGATAATCATTTTAATTATTTTCCCTACGCGTGTAATAATTATTTTTTTTTACCGTTTTAATTTTTTTCTTCTTAATTGACTCAATTATTACTTATAATAAAATACTTGAATAAATAAATGAAGTATAAATAAAGGAAGTAAAATAGCGAGAAAAATAACTTTGAATAAAATCTAAATAAAAATAAAAATAAAATAAACTGAGAATAAAATTGATACTCTGGTCCCGAGGGATTTCGTTACTGCGGCGACCCCCATCTTTTTTTTTCATTCAACTGGCTCGTTAACTTTCACCCGAGAGATTCGCATCAGATTAGAGATATCAGTCGATAATATCATATCACTTGGATGTTTTAACAAGAAATTTCATTAGTTTGTTAATTCTATTAACTAGAATTTTACTATTTTTTTATCAATTAAAAAAAATATTAGTTTTGTGGATCGTTAGGAGAGTCGAGCTATTAAAATTGAAAAAGTTTAATTTCATTAAAATAAATAGAATTTCATCTGACAAGCATTTGGCAACTCCGCATGTCTGTTATACTTGTCCACACGACGCCAGTTACTAAAAAGCTTTTTGGCTTGGACATCACAACCATATTTCTATAAATTAATAGACATTTCATTGTAGCATTCATGACTTATTTGTTTTATAATTTTTGCTTGCATTTAAGAGATAAATTCAGGAGAAAAGCGCAAAAAAGGGTTCTTATAGAGATATGCTAAGTTTTTTAAAAATTTATATGTTACAATTTTTTTTTTAATTATCTTCAAAGTGATAAAATTTTGAATTGTCGAAAAAATTGTAAAAAAAGTGAAAAAAAAAAAAATTATCATGAAATTTTTTATTCGGAAATCAACAAAATATTGATCCAAAAGTATAAAATTGACAAAAAAAAACTTTTTAAAGAGTTGGATTTTTTTTTAGCGCAAAATAATGTTAAAATACATTTTTTGAACATTTTAGAAGATTTTATTAAAAGGAAAAAATTTTTTAGGAAGATTAAAATTTTTTTAACCATGTTAAAAAAATTTTAGAGCAGAAAAAATTTTTTTCTTTCTCTAAATAGTGATAAAAAAAAGTTAAAATATATTTTTGAAAATTTTTAATGAAAAAAATTTTTTTCCCTTCTCTCGACATTCTAAAAATAAATTATTAAAAAAATTAAATTAATAATTAATAATAATAATAAATTACGTGAAAAAAAGTAATTACCGTAGTAAAGACGATTCATAATAGTGATTCTGAAAGTTTACACGCGTATCATCGACAAAATATAAATCCACGACTCACCCGGCGACCACATGACGTCACGACGACGCGACCGCCGCCATTTTGGTCTGTGACGTCAGTATAACGACAACTACGACGACAACGGATGGCACCGGTTACCCCGTCGTATGAGGTAAGGGTTGTCGGCTGTTGGAGGAATAAAGAGAGGAAAGTTTGTGAGAAGGACAGGAAATACGCGACAGCACGACGGCGACGCAGCGGCTTCGACTTTGAGTTAAGCACCGCTGTACTCTGTACTATAACTACTACTACTACTACTACTAGACTAAGTTATACATGCACATATTCATAGAAAAGACTGTTATGTAGACTATACGAAGCTAAACCGGACCACCGGTTAGGTCTCACCTTGCAGTAAGTGCGCACGTGTACAGAGACCGTGTTTTCCCGCAGATCGGGGATTCTAGTCGAGCTTGCGCACCCCGTATTGTGTTTTATATTGTATTGTCTTTCTGCATCCACCCAATTTCTTGCTTTAATTTGCTACGTTATTTTAAAATTACAAGACTTTTGTAGTGTCTAAGACTGAAATTTTTATATTTTGATATGACGGAATGGAATTATTTAGTCATTTATATCACGTTAATTTTTTTTGTGAATCAAAACTTGCAGCTCAATAAAAAAAATCAAAAAATTTTATTTTTTTTACCAAAAATTTTTTAATTAAGAAAAATATTTTTTTTAACTTAAAAAAATTATTAATTAAAAATAGTCAAAAATTATTTTAAATAAATTTTATTTCCATAAAAATTTTTACAAATTTATTTTAATAAATTCTATTAAAGTTCTATTGAACTTTGATTATAAAATAAATGATATTTATAACTAAGAAAAATTATAAGTCAAGTAAATAATTCTATTGATATTAAATGCCTAAAGTACGCCCCCGCGTGACCTTTTTGGTTGGTCTATAAATTAGTAAAATAAAACGTAACTGCAGGTATTATAGACGGCGACGATATAACACGCGTGTATGAGTTTTTAATAAACTAGTGTGTGTATTTTTGTGGAACGCAGAGACATTTATTTTTAAGATAAATATTGATGAAATGTAAACACTGTCCATCCCGCTATTTACTGCGTACTTGCTCAGCTATACTACATACGCTCTAATATTTCGTGTAATTATTCTTTTTATTTTTTCTACTATACCATGTATTCAGAAAGCTCTATGCCTCCGGCAATTGCGTGCATCATACCAATACACGTTGACCATACGTCTTATTACTGTTACGGATTATTTATTTACTCGTATCGTTATGATATTTGCTCAGGAAACAGTACATTACGAGACCTTGTGTGTACTAATGTAATTTAATTCCTAATGTCAATCTTGTAATGGAGTTATAATTAAGACGATAAAAAGGTGGGCTTAATGTGGAAAGTTATGAATTAATTTAGAAAAATTACTGTTATTTTTATTTGCAGAACAAATTCATATCAGATTATTTAATAATGGCAATTAAAAATCTGAATGACTGGACGAATAAAGTACTTTTGGCTTAATTGCCCGGTCGGTATTTTAAAAAACTTAGTCTTGAGTAGTTAAGAAGATTCTAAGAGATAAAAATAAATATTATAGAAAGGATCAAATGTCTGCAGAATAAAAGGTAAAAATGAAATAAAATAAAATTCTGTAGAGATTTTTAAAAATAAGGGATATAAGAGATAGAATTAATTCCAAGGGCATCTTAATAGGCTTTATCAAGTGTACGAAAGAGGTCAGGAAGGTCAGCTCTTATTATTATATTGAGAATCTGTACGCGTTTGATAAGGCTCTCACTATTTCCTAGTTTAATTAATTAATTTTTCAAACTAAAATAGCATTTTATATAAAATAAAAATTTATAATAATTTTATATTATTTTATTGTTTAATCGTTATAATTATGATTGAAATTATTTTATGTCGAGCTGTCTTTACCAGTTATTTTGTTACGCAACAATACAAAGCTTATTGAAGGTACAGCGCGTGTTATTTCGTCATAATATAATGAGGATTTTTTTAGATTTAAAAAAATTTTTAAGTAATTAATAAATACATTCTACAATTATTAAACAATTAAACAAAATTTTGGTAAAAAAAAAGCGAAATTAAAATTTTATTTTGCACAATATTGTGATAAAAATACGAATGATTATTTATATTGTATGAAAATTAGTAAATACAAATATTTATTTACGGAAGATATTTTTTTTTAATATAGAAGTAATAAATATCTGTTTTATTTTTGTATTATTGTATAAATATTTGCTATTTGATCGGAATATTGTACAAAATGTTTGCACGAGTTTTCTGTTTAATAATAATAATCAAAATAATAATAACAATTTCTGAGTTCAGTAAAAAATTTTGAAAATTTTTCCAGAAAAGACAAACATGTTTTAAAGAGTAATTTTACTAATAGTCAGTTGAGATTTAAATAAAATTGCTTGAGAAATTAAATCTTAAGTTTTATACAAGAATAAAAAAAAATAAAAATATTAATTGTAAAAAAAATAAAGCTTTACTTGACGAAAGTAACGTCAGAACAGATTCTTGATTGAAACTGCGTAACATTGAAATATAAAAGTGATTGATGGGCTATCATTATCAGTTTAACCGACGACATTGAATATTGTACAAAAGCTCTAAACTCCTGACCAGGCAATCTCTTGTTATATTGCGTCCTTTCTCGCTCGGAATCTCTAGATCTTTCACTCTATCAGGTACCTGCTCTATCCTGGCATAGAACTACTCCCAGCAGCTTCAAGATGCGCATTGTTCTCCTTTCTATTGTCGACGATTCGATATCAATTTTACCCTGATAAATTTACCCAGTCACGACAGCATCAGCATCATGAGAACTTCAAAGCCTACTAGCTGAATCAGTCCCATCAGATTTAACTAATTTAGTTTATTTCTTAACCCTTTTGTTGATGAACTCATACTTCCGCTTGACTGTTTAATCGGTTTAAATAAATTTAACCTTATTGTCTATGATTATTTGTCGTTTTTGTTTTTATCTTTCGGCTATGTATCAAATAAATATAGATTTTAACTTTTCTTTAGCGACAAAAAGTACCTTTTTTATATCTACTGTAAATAACTTTAGTGTTTTGTTGTAAATTTATCATTTTAATGGGGCAAAATTAGCTCAGAAAATTTTAAACTAATTCTTAAAACTCTCAGATACAAAAAAAAACTGATTAAATTTATTTTTTTAATTAATTATAATAAAACTTTAGCGAGTCAGATAACCATTACATTATGCGTCGTGGAATACTCCAGTAGTTTGAAAAGTTAAAAAATGAAATAAAAAAAGTTATGTGTAAGTTGTAATTAAATTTCAGAAATTTCATTTTAATTTGTTTTGGGTTTTAAAGTTTTAAAAAACATGTTCATCATTCCGTTGAAATGGACCGAATAAAAATAAATACTGTAATTATTAAACTATTGGATTATTAATCTGTTGTAAAGTTCATGACACAAAAAAATAAATTAATTGTCGTACATTTACCGGTTTAAAATAATTAAAATTTGTGGGAAAATAAATAGATAATATATCAAGGGTATAAATGAATACACTGAAAAAAAAAATGAACTTGATTCAAGAGAAAAATTCTTGAACCAAGAATATAATTTTGAAGAGGGTAATTGTCTTGAATCAAGACAAAAAATTCTTGAATCAAGTATAATTTCCTTAAATCAAGAATTTTTCTACTCAAGTCAAGAATATTGAGTTCTTCAAAATTATATACTTGATTCAAGAACATTTTTTTTTCTGTGTAGATATATCATGTATGTGAGTTATAAGAACTGAGTAATTAAAACTCACATACTTAACTTCCACTGCATACCGTATTGATAACCACTAAATGGTATGACTTTGATGTAATAATAACTCACGTAGGCAAATCGAAACTTAATCTCTTGATAGCTTGGAAAGACAAACAATTGGTGGGATGGTTTATTGATAAGACTAATAGCCGGCACCTACGAGTTACTAGTTGCGAGGATTCTCAGGACGATGATCTGGCTGAGTATAGCGTTTAATGAAGATAAAAAGTGAAAGCATCAATGAGTTACTAGCAGGCTCCTCGGCTGGGTTAAATAATCCACCTACGTACTATTTTACAAGACAATATTATCTCATCCCTCGTCCCACTTCTCTGCTCGGAATTTTTTTTTCTGCTATAAAATCTCTTCCTGCGTCACTTCAGCTCCAGTACTATAAATTGATACGACAAAATAAGTCTTAAGAGTTCTATAATATTTTTATTTATTCGCATAAAAAAGCTCGCGACTGTTTTGTAAAAAAAAAATTAATTTTTTTTTTTGTAAAATAAAATATTCGGAATCGATAAAAGGAGGATTTAAAAGTTGTAACGACGTTAACTTTTAGATTTAAATGTGAAAGATGACGAGTGTGACATGGGTGAAGAGATAAAGCACATTTATTATAAGTTTGGGGAATAAATATAGAAATATGTAGTGGCCACGAGCGGCTGACGTCATTGGAGCGGGTGCTTGCAGAGCGTGAGAGTACTCGATGGTAATGCTGGAATTTCGGAATCTGGATCGATGTGAGCTGCGAAAGAACGAGTATTAGCTCCTAGGTAGGAGCGACCGAGAGACCGGATACAATGTTGCCAGAGAGAGATGCATGGAATACCGACACACAGCTACTTCAAGTGTCACGACTTGCGCCGTCACACTTTACGCGAACCGCTAAGTTTAAAGTCATCTTTTATTAGCTTTATTTGGCTTCCCTATTTATATTACGTATTATATTCCAGAAGACGCTAATATGTGTTGATATAATATCGATATATAACCGATTGAAACGCTATTGAATCAGAAACGATGAGTCATCGACATTGCGCCAATTCGAGAGTGTGTCTGACGTACTTTAGCCACATACTACTGTATCAACTCTGCTAAATCTCATGTGGGTTATTGACAAAGCCGCATACTAGATATATTACACTCGATTACACTTGCTTGCACCTTGCGAATACTTGATTATTGTCTGCTCTGTGGGTAATTATTATGTTTTGATATTATTATTGTTATTTTATATCATTAGTTTGATGCAAAGATTATTTGAGTTTCTAATCGAAGATTTGTTCTATTTCCGCTTTATATTGAGATTCTTGGCTTAAGTTTGAACGATCCGGAAAAATTGATTTTTTTTTTTGTAGAAAATTGAATTTCCTACAAAAAAAGGTATGATTTTTTTGTATTTTGAATTAGCAATTAGTTTTTCAAAACTGTGGACTTAAATTAAAAGTTAAAATTCTGGAAATAGGAAGAGAGATACGAAAAAAATTAGTAAGAACTTTATTTGTAAGAAATTAAATTTCTTATTATTTTTTTTTCATCTTTAATACTATATTCATAAACTGAATTTAAAAAAAAATCAATGGGATATGATAAAGTTTGAGGAAGTTGTAATTAATAAAATTATTCTTCGTAGTTTGTAATTGTTTTTAAGTCCAAGTTACTGTAAATTTATTTTAAATTCAAGTTAATTTAATGATTCAAATTGTTAGTGACAATGAGTAAATTTAAAGATTCATTAATATTCGTCTATTTAACCGAAAAATAGTTACATTGAAAAATTTAATATTTTCTTTGGTGAAAGTTTGCCTGATATTTTGTTTTAATAATTAACAAGAATTATTTTAAAAATTTATAGTCTTACTAATTGGAATTCTGAGTTGAACAAAATTCATTAAAAATAATTGGTTTCTTCTATTTTTAATGTTTTATATAGTTACTAATAGTTTTTTTGTGATTTTTGTCTGACGAAATCATGATTTAATTGTAGTTAATAACTTTAATAAGTCAATCGATGTGTATAGTTTTAATAATGCAATTAAATTAAAAAAATTAATTATAATATCAATTAAAGCCTTCCTAATCCTTTAATTTAGTATTATTTTTTATTAATAATTTATTAATGATATATTTTAGCAACAATATTTAAACAAGTGAATTTAAATGTTCTAATTATAATAAAATAATTTCTTAATAAAATTAAAAATCGACGCTAATAAAAAAAATAAATTTCAAAAACTATAACAATATTATAATATTAATAATAATCATATGAGTATAATACTGATAAAATATATTATACTGTGTTGTTGAGCGAGATAAGTGGGCGTAAAATGATAGTCCTTGATTCTAGGATTCACACTGCAATTGGAAGACTTTAAGAACCATGAATCATATCCTTTGCCAAGAATATTGCGTGACGTACGTACTTGGAATCTTTAAATATGTCACCTTGATATATGAATAAAGTTTTCTTTAAATAACAATAATAATAATATTAACTGCGTGAATGATAACGTTATAATAAAAATAAGGTGACAATTGATATAAATATAAATAATAATAAAATAAAGGTGTTGACGGGGATGATAATTAATGAAATTCAAGTGAGTGAATGTCTGAATGTAGTGAACTAACAAAATCAACGACTTATAGTTAAACACCTTGACAAAAGGTCTTACAATTGTCTATTGGAATGCAGATTAAGCACTGCGGGACAAGTCTCGTGTCATACAATGGGCTCCAAGTTTACTATACTATATAACGAACAACACAACTTCCGCATACAAGATGACAAGCTCAAGCTTTTGACCTAACGCCGTTTGATGATATTTTCCTCGACAATTAAAGCTCATTCTAATTCGAATTTTTTATTTTCTATTCTCTATTTTGTCTTGTCATTTTCAATTTTTAAAACTGTCCAAATTTTTTTTGAAAATCAAAATTCAAAACTGTAAAAAATCCGTCTATTTTTATAAAAATATGTTGCGATATAATAGAACAAAAATAAACAGGGCAAGTATAAAATAAAAATAAAAAATATGGTAAATAAAATCGATTGGCGTCCGCGTGCCGAGTGTACTGCCCTGTACTGGTTGGTGTATTAATTAATGATGAAAAGACTCTGCTCGCCGAAGGTTTTTTCTCTTATTCGGTTTAAAAATACCTACGCTTGCTACCGACTGGTGACAGACACACAAATATATCTCTGGTATTTTATTATGTATATATCTATAACAGATATTAAAGTACGCAAGATAAAAGCGACATAAAGTCACGGGTTGAGAGCTTCATATTTTATTTTACTTTCTATCCTTAAGATATACGATATGTATATCTAAAGGCTAGCCACACCTAGTTAAAGACAATGTCGGTGTCGTCAAACGGTAACTTATTACTTATTACCTTCCGAGGAATAAATCCTTGAACTATACCGTTTTACTTCACAGCCACTTCAATTGCTACAGGTCACTAAGTTTTTAAGTAGACAGTTTCGGAGAATTACTTATTGGTTGTTTTATATAACAGGACTTTTTATTATACCGACTTTTCGTTACACTGATAGGAGGATTTATTTGTATTAAAAAATATTTGTTAACAGTTAACAAATCATTTATTAGAGACCACTTTTTAGTAATAAACAAATATTTCTTAGTATTTAAAATTATTTGTTTGGATTTAATAAATCTGATACTCATTTATTAAATATTAACAAATCTTTTTAAGTACACTGATAGAAGGATTTGCTTATAGTTAAAAATATTTTTTAATATTTAACAAATCATTTATTAGAGACCACTTTTTAGTCCTTAACAAATATTTCTTAATATTTAAAAAGATTTACTAATATTTAATAAATGAATATCAGATTTATTAAATACAAACAAATCATTTTAAATACTAAGAAATATTTGTTTAATACTACACAGAAAAAAAATGTTCTTGAATCAAGTATATATTTTTGAAGAGCTCAATATTCCTGGTTTGAGTAGAAAAATTCTTGATTTAAGAAAATTTTTCTTGATTTAAGGCAATTTTACTTAATTCAAGAATTTTTCGTCTTGATTCAAGACAATTATCCTCTTCAAAATTATATTCTTGGTTCAAGAATTTTTCTCTTGAATCAAGTTAATTTTTTTTTCTGTGTAAAAAGTGGTCTCTAATAAATTATTTGTTAAATATTAACAAATATTTTTAACTATAAACAAATTCTTCTAATACCAATGTACAATATTTTACCCGAAATTTCTCTAACTTAAATGGCAATTATTTTTATTTAATTTTATTCTTTCAAGGTACAAAATAAAAAAAAAATATCAGAATAATCTTGGATTGTTTACCAAAAATCTGAAACATTTTGAACTAAAAATTTTTATAAAATTAATTTTTTAAAAGTTGAATCACTTTTTATTTATCTAAACAATTATTTTAAAAATTTTATTTCATACTTGATTTTAAATAAAATTGCAAGAGTATATGGATAATTAAATTATGTATTTTAGATAATTTACATGTCATGAAAAAAACGTGAATTTAATTTAAACAAAAAGAATTTTTAATGGAAAATTAATTTTTTTTTTTATAATTTTTAATAAGGATGTTTTCGATTGGAAAATTATTTTAATTGTTGATAGTGTAGATATTATTATAATTTGGAGTAAAAATTATTCTGTAACATGTTGGGACTTCTTTACAGAGCTATAAAATAAATAAATGAGTGGTTTTTTTAATTTTTCCACTTTCATTATTAAGAAAATAATCAAACATTTAAAAAAAATTCTTAACAAGACATCGGAGTAATAAAAAGACATTTTTTTAATAACTCAGAAGCTTTCATGGAGATTGAGTACGTTATATATAACAAAAATTATTTATTTATGCAAGAGTAAATTATCAAAGACGGGTTAGTTGATTAAGTTAATAATTATCTGAGAAACAATCAATGAAGATAATAAAGACGGACTAAATCGAGAAGAAACGGGGATAACACAAGGGACCGAGATCGATAAGCCGTCAAAGTATTTTTACCCCAGCTACAGCGTATCTCGAAGGCGTTCCTTCCTCCGCGTTCCCTCTACTCTAACCCGAGCTACTGCCAACTTCAAGACTAACCTAATTTCGGTGGAAAGAAGGAAAATAAATAAACTATTAATTATTTTAAAGATTCTAAGAAAAAAGCTTCTGTTAGAAATCCGATCAACTTGCGTATTATATTTTTGCCGGCTGACTTAAATGTGATTGCACTACTTAGAGAAGGTAGAAAATTATTATTGTTGTTATGTATTAATTTAACTGTCAATTTTATTAGTTGTTTATTATTTTAATAATTTCATATGTCCGTATAGTAATAGTAATGATCAGTAATAGTAGCGCGAGTCTATTTATACGTCGATATCTAAATTATTGATGACTAATCAACTGCAGGAAACGCTTGACCTACATATTTTGCGTTAACTGAATTAATCATTAAAACTAATATTCATTAAGTCGACACAATTGCGTAGAAAATTTTATTATTTTATAATGAACCTTTTTTTTTACTTTCTTTGCCGAGGGCTACATTTTTATAATTAAAAAATTTATTACGATTCTAAATTTATCCGAATTATTATTATTATCTTTATCATTAATAATTCAATTTTAAAATATTAAAAATTATTTTAAAAATTTTGTTTATTCTTTAGGTATAAAATGTAAAGACTACACTGATAGAAGGATTTGTTTATAGTTAAAAATATTTGTTAATATTTAACATTTAACATTTATTAGAGACAACTTTTTAGTCCTTAATAAATATTTCTTAGT
Organism: Cotesia glomerata; assembly: GCF_020080835.1. Classification (NCBI taxonomy): domain Eukaryota; kingdom Metazoa; phylum Arthropoda; class Insecta; order Hymenoptera; family Braconidae; genus Cotesia; species Cotesia glomerata. The sequence continues at coordinate 14,858,230 of NC_058167.1, forward strand.
ATTTAAAAAGATTTATTAATATTTAATAAATGAATATCAGATTCATTAAATACAAACAAATCATTTTAAATACTAAGAAATATTTGTTAAATACTAAAGAGTGGTCTCTAATAAATGATTTATTAATTATTAAAAAATATTTTTTGGTACAAATAAATCCTTCTATCAGTGTAAGGAAGGTTTAAGAGGCTGGTTAGACGCTGATAAAATAATATTATTAATTTAATTGGTATAAATAAATATTTTGTAAAGAGAAAACTAATTTCATTAATGGTTTAAAAATCTTTTTTGAACCAATATTATATTAATGATTTATATAATAATACAAAAAATTTTTTAATCCATCATTTTCAATCTTTATTATTTATTTTATACTTTTTTAGAAGAAAATATTTATCTATTTAATTTATCAATTTTTGTTATCTATTCAAATTTTCACTTTCATTAATATGATGTCTACAAAATTAACAGATACATAAAAAGAGACCATAAAGTTTTGTAAAAACTGCATATGTTAATAAAAAAATAAATTAATTTTTTACTTAATAAATTTGAACCTAAGCCGAAACTTTTTCCTTTTTAAATTAATGACTTTTCTTAAATAAAAATTTATAATAAATTAATTTTCAGCTTCATAAAAAACTTCGGGGTTACCGGGTCCATATAACCCTCGGCTGCGAAGGTTTAATTTAGTAATAAGTGTCACTTTACTTAAAAAAAAAAAAAAAAATAAGACAATAATGTAAGTAAAATTCAAGCCCATAAACTTTTATTCCCGCTACTTGATAGCGCGATCTAAAACTTCCAAGCTCATTAAATTTTTTAACACCCCATTATGTTTAAAGGGCTTCTGAGTAAGTATAAACTCCGGTGACTGTCATAAAAGTGATATGAATGATTCTCAACTTGTTTAATATATAAATATAATCACTTAAAATTAAAATAAAAAAACGGTTGGCTGTACTTCAGAAATGGATTCCGGAGATCGATCTTAGTAGATCTTGGAAAAGCGAGTAGCCACGGGGGTGTAGGAGGGACAGACAGCAAACTCAGGCGTCAGTTCAGTTCTTGGGGATGGCAAAAAAAAAGTTAAGTAAAGTAAAATAAAAAATACAAGATAAAAGAATGAGAATAAGAATAAACGAAAGAAGAAGTAAAAGAGATAGCTGTAGAACGCGATATCTTGTTCAGCGTTACTCGCTGACGTGCCATCAGAGTTGTCTGCTCGCTTATACACTCGCTATCTTTTTCCACAATGCTTTATTCCATTTTTTCACCCGGCCTCTCCCTTCTTTTTCCCTTTGTCATCTCTCTCGCGTTTCCCCCGAGGAATAATGTTTTATAACCGCCGAAGGACGAAGGACACACGCATGCTCCTCCCCAGAGTCTTCATCGCACGCGACGTTATGTCCGATACTATTTATTCCATTCTGTCTATGTACTACTATACGCATTAACGCTGGACTGGGATTCTAGGAACTGCATATAAATATGAATATATACGTATGTTTATTTACTTAATAGTAGGGGTGTTTTGTCATTGCATCTTGCATGAACTTGCGACCATGAATAGGCGCCGTATCGCTTCCAATCTTTACACATTACGACGCTCAGTGGTTCCCAAAATGTGTCACTAAATGCGCAATAATAAAATATGCTTATGCATACTCGTTTTAGCTTTTATCTTTCGACTATGTATCAAATAAATATGAATTTTAACTTTTCTTTAGCGACAAAAAGTACCTTTTTTATATCCACTGTAAATAACTTTAGTGTTTTGTTGTAAATTTATCATTTTTCAAAATCTAAATATTATACACAAAATAGAAATAGATTGAAAATTAATCAATCAATATTAAAATAAGTAGTTAAATAAATAATGTTTATCGTTATTTGTACTGTATATTATCAAATATGTAATTTTGTATTTGCCATTCGGCCATTATAGCCTTGGCATAATAATAAATATCTATCTATCTATCTATCATTTTAATGGGGCAAAATTAGCTTTGAAAATTTTAAACTAAATCTTAAAACTGACAGATACAAAAAAAACTGTTCTTCTTTCTATTGTCGACGATTCGATATCAATTTTTCCCTGATAAATTTACCCAGTCACAACAGCATCAACATCACGAGAACTTTAAAGCCTACTAGCTGAATCAGTCCCATCAGACTTAACTAATTTAGTTTATTTCTTAACCCTTTTGTTGATGAACTCATACTGCCGCTTGACTGTTTAATCGGTTTACATAAATTTAACCTTATTGTCTATGATTATTTGTCATTTTTGTTTTTATCTTTCGGCTATATATCAAATAAATATGGATTTTAACTTTTCTTTAGCGACAAAAAGTACTTTTTTATATCCACTGTAAATAACTTTAGTGTTTTGTTGTAAATTTATCATTTTAATGGGGCAAAATTAGCTCAGAAAATTTTAAACTAATTCTTAAAACTCCCAGATACAAAAAAAACTGATTAAATTTATTTTTTTAATTAATTATAATAAAACTTTAGCGAGTCAGATAACCATTACATTATGCGTCGTGGAATACTCCAGTAGTTTGAAAAGTTAAAAAAAAAAAATTAAATTGAATATTTAAAATGTAAATGTTAATATAAATATAAAATGTACTAATTGTTTTGACAGAGTTAAAAAATGAAATAAAAAAAGTTATGAGTAAGTTATAATTAAATTTCAGAAATTTCATTTTAATTTGTTTTGGGTTTTAAAGTTTTAAAAAACATGTTCATCATTCCGTTGAAACGGACAGAATAAAAATAAATACTGTAATTATTAAACTGTTGGATTATTAATCTGTTGTAAAGTTCATGACACAAAAAAATAAATCAATTGTCGTACATTTACCGGTTTAAAATAATTAAAATTTGTGGGAAAATAAATAGATAAATGAATAATATATTAAGTGTATAAATGTTTAGATGTGTAGGTAAGTAATGAAAGGAGGATTGTTATAAAAAGGGGGATTCTTGGAATACAAAGGCTTTTGGAAGCATTCATACTCGAGATGATGCAAAGTGAAAATAATAGTGAGATAAAAGAATAATGTGTTTGATAAATCCACATATCTGGAGGGAAGTAACTATATATCTATCGATCGTTCATTCATGCCACCCTTTTCTTCCTTCTCTCTCTTATCGTCCTCAACTTACACCCTCATATTATTATATATACGAATATATATCCAAAGCTCTGGCTCTATTGCTAGCCTCATTTGCTTTGCTGTTGCTGTTGCTCTGCTTTGGATTACTTGTGCTTACACTTCCTCTATTCTACACCCTACATGTCTAACTCTCGATGTTCTACACAAAAACCAGACACCAGTTCTACCAACCTCGTTTTTAACCCACTAACGAAGCACACACGTGGCGCTACGTTACTTATTACTACTAAGTACCAACTTTTGTCGATTTAGTTTATTTAAAAAAATTATAATTATTTTTTTTTATCAAAAATATTTTTTTTCTAACAAAAGTAAATAAGAAAAATTTTTTAAGGAAATAGAAGCTTAAAGATTAAATTTTGAAAAAGTGAAAATAAAAATTATGATATGTAAACGCAAGGTTCAGTGATAATAATAATTTTTAAAATAAAATATATGAAAAAATTATACAAGTTTGGAAAAAAAATTTCAATGATTTTTAAAGCTTCTAAAAATTAAATAAATTTTTTTTAAGTTCATCGAAAATAGAACCATTGAAAAAAAAAATTTCCAAAAATATTTTTTTATTTTTTTGTATCAAAAAAATTAATTTTAATCATCAAAAATAAAATTTAAATAATCGTAAATGAATTCCTCTAAAAAATTTTAAATACAAACAAAACTCCGGACATTCACCGATATAAATATTTATAACAAAATAACAAAAAGTAATTCTAAAAAATTATAAGTTATAACTTCCTCATAAATACAAGTCTTAAAAATAAACATTAAAATTATTAACAAATGCTGTTGACATAGTTTGGAAGTAATGCCTCGTATTTGCGTTCACAAATTATGCATAACAAAAAATGTATAAAGTTTTCCCTAGAATACTGAAAGTGTATTAGCAATAATAATAATTAATGATAATAAAAATAATATTAATAACAATAAACAAAGTTTCAAAGAATTTGATGTGTGGGAGCATTAACCTGCTCCGGAATCGCAAATAACTTGCAAAATTAAACCCAAACAATAAATTTGTCTCAAGATAAATAAATAGTCGTAGCCATATCGCGCATTGGTTACGACCATTCACTAACCCTGGTTTGGCTGAGTTAACTAGAATGCTGACTACTCGCGATATTTATGGACATGGACACAATAGATAAATACGAATTTTTCTATTATTTTTCACGAATTACATAATAACCACTACTTTAATTAACTCCTGATTTTATTTTTATATTTGTGATTTTTATCAGAAAGTAATTTTAAAAATAATTAACTTGATATTTTCATCGATATCACAATACACCGCATTGTATCCAATAGCTTTTTAATTACTCGATAAAGTTTTATTATTATTATTTGTTTTTTTTAATACATTACAGTTTTCCAATAAAAAACATTCTTACACGATTATCGAATTTTTTTATTAGTTCTACGTGATTTTGATTATAAAAAATTATTTAAATGCCGAATGACGTAAATGAGGTTTGAAAATAATTCTGTTCAAATAAAAAATGAAACTACAGAATTATTTCTTTGAAAAAAAAATGTGGATAGAGCGTGAAATTAAAATTATAAAGAAAACTTAAGACCAAAAATAAAATAAATTTTTAGTGTATTTTTTATAATTAAAAATGATTTTTTTAGTTTTTTCGAAGATAATTTTTGTCTTTATAAATATTTTGTTGAGGATAAAATTAAAAAAATTTTTATCTTAAAAATTGATTTTTTCTGAGCAGCGATAAAATTTTTCAAGACTAATTATTGTGAGTAAAGTTTAAATAATTATAATATAATAATCAAAATTAAATAAAAATTTAAATCAATTAAAAAGTCTAGCAAGTTTATTACAAACTCGCGTAATTATACCCGTAAACTTATAAAGTAAAGTATACGTGGACGAATTATCGAGTGCGTCGTGTCAATACAAAATGACCCGGTGTAGGTACATAAGCGGAGTAATGTCCGATTAATGTCATCGGCACTTGCTTTTCTCGAGTACTTTTATTTCACAGCCTTAACTTATTTTATAAATGATAAGAAAAAAAAATTCTAAGTAAACAAAAGTTTTAAAAACCGTAACAAGTAAACTAATCTCATTAACTTAGTTAAATTAAATTTAAAAACTCTATACATAGTACACAGTATATATTATTTAAAAATGTGAGTAATAAACGAGGACAAGTGTCTCTACTTCGGGAGTTTCATTTAGGAGGTCATTTTCGTTTATGCAAACCGCCCAATTATCTCTCAAGTTATCTGATTGCAAGAGTAAGATTAATTATTAATTTTTAAATTTTGTCCTTACTTGAAATTTTAACTAAAATGTGAATGTTTAAGTTGTTAAAAGTAAATACACACGTTTTGATAAGAAGCGAAATCATGACTGAAGGACGCCGGCTTTCATTTTTACGCGGTGGTGTTTTTTTGGTATTTTTATCAATTCCCTTATCACCGAGTTTATTACGGGAATTTTTGCCATTTTCATCGGCATCTTTCCACTTAACTTTAGAGCTTTTACAGTCGTGATCACTATTATTTTTCATAACTTCCGTGAGGTTAAATTTACTGTTTAAATGTTTGATAAGAATATTATGTGATATGATGTCTTTGCTGAAATGAGTGAGCTTAAAGGTTTTAAGAGACTGCTCGTAAGACCGTAAGTGCATTGGTAAATACTATTTACTGTTTCTATTATATGTTTTCGATAATATTATTTGTTGTTTCTTACTGTCCCCACTTCTTGAGGGAAGTTTCTTCAGTTGTTATCCTATAAGGTTAATTTAATTGACAATATAAGTCATAGTTAGCTCCACTTTTGTCACAGAAGTCGCGAGCTTTTTTTCACGGAAGGTCTTGTTTATTACTTACTCTACTTATTAATAGTTCTACGGGTGTTTGACTGGAGAAGTTGACATTTTTGATAATTAAAATCAGTTTGCTCGAGTTTTTTTTAATAAGTAAGTAAGAACAATACATAAATTTATTTTAAGTTTCGTATTCAATGAATTTACTCATTGGAAAAATTTATTTTTATTATAAAAGATTATTTTCAAACATTTATACAACTTGAGAGTTAGAAAAACATTTATAGAATTTTTCAACACTAAATTTTTTCTGAATGTTGTTTTTTTTTATTTAAAAGTGCTAGTGATAATTAAAAAAAAATTATTCTATTGCAAATAGTAAATTTATTGCTTCTTTTAAAGGTATATTAAAAAAAAAAAAAGAAAGATTCAAAGTTCTTGAATGAAAAAAAATCTACTTAAACTAAGAAAAATTTTTTATTTTAAGAAATTTTCTTGCTTGGAAAAATTTCAAATAATTTCAGAAAAATTTGATTGAAAAAACAAAAAAAAAAAAAAACTAATTGCTCCATCAGATAAAAAGACAATTTTTTTACCTATTCAGAAAAAAAAAAATTCACGATGTATATTATTACAAAAATACAATCTATTCTAATTTTTAAAAAACAAATTTAAAAATTGATTTTTTTCTAAATAATTTCACTTGAAATGAATTTTCTTTAAAACATACATTTTTATTTTTATGTCATTTGGTAAATTAACTAAACATTTCGTCACACTATCTGAATCTAGTTATTACGTTTAATATTACTTGTTTTTCCATTGAAAAATATTGAAATATACAAAATATATAAAGTTTTCCGGAAGTAATTAATACAAGATATTTAAATAACATCAAACTATTATAACTGTTAAAAAAAATGAAATTGTCTTGAACAAATATTAATAATCAATAGTGATCCTCAAAATCAAACAATTATCCTCAAAATTAACTAACATAAAAAATCAATCTCAAATAATTTTTAAAATTCCCCAACCCAAAAAAAAACCCTCATCAAATTACATCATTTTCAACTTCAACCCCCACCCAAAAAATTGCACCACCCAAAAAATCGATTAAATACCTCCTTCACCCTTCAAACCCTTCAAACCCAAAAAAATCCCAACCAAAATAACTCCTAAAATTAACGTAAAAAAAAAAAACAATTAAAAAAAAGTCTCGTCAGGTGGCACTCACCTCTAGAGGGAGGCAGGGGCTAGATGCGGCCATGTTCTTACATGCGTTCGAGCCTATGCCCTGCTGGCGATGATCTCACAGAAACACCCACCCCCGAACAGCGACACACAACTTCACCTTACGAGCACACACACAGCACAATTTTAATAAAACACACAATACCACAATCGTGTCAACACCTCATTCACTCAAGGACTTATTGGTCCTACTGGATATACCTTATCCTTACTTTTAACTTATAAATTTATTATTCCCTATATTATTAATAGCTACCAATAACTAGCATTAGTATCGATAAATATTTATTATTAATTAGTAATCAGTGATCAGTATCAATAATAGTTGTTGCCATCTTAGGAGCAAGTGCTGGCCCTTGATTTCAATTGGTCTTGATTTTGGTCTTGCAGTTATTTTTAAAAATAATTATTCTGTCCTTCCTCGTATCCTTTTCTTTCGACAGCACTATTACAAATTACTAATTTTATTTTTATTACTAATTTAATATATTTTTTATCCGGCTTCTCGCACACACCTCCTGTAACTTTAACCACCAGTGTACCACCGGCGCATAACATCCGATCCAGTTTAGGCACTGACACAACCACTAATCCGGCTCTTCCCGCTGTCCTTTTCCACTTAATAACCGCCACTATTCACTCTAATAACTTTAATCCAGTAATTCACATTTTTAATTATTAATTTTTACCTTTTTTACGTGAATCCACCGGCCATTTTATCGGTTTTGGTAGATAAAAAAAATTAAAACTTAAAATATTAATTTTAATTTATAAAATTATTTAATTGATACTTGCTAAATTTTTAAAATTAATATTAATATTAATAATCCTCGGTAAACTTTATTTAAACTTTAATTATCTATCTATCCACCATTTATACTTCTTCTAGTGATTGAATAATTCTGCTTAATTACCGAATAGTGTATGACTTTATTTAGATTTATATTTATTGTAGAGTACCTATTATTATTAATTAAGTAACAAACACCAATAACGATTCGTACCCAACCTTCAATTCAATTCGACAGTGTCCTTCCACACTTCTTAACCTCCTACCCGGGGGTAAAGAGCCGTTTGTCCGCTCGCAAGAAGTCACTCACTACCTACGCGAGCATCGAGCTCGTGGCCACATCGGGACGGTCGCTCGACTACGTACTCTCGATTGCCCCACCACCAGCCAGCACCAACCCCTACACTTATATTGTACACCCCGAGCTTTTCTGCTCGCTACTATATGCTATATGCAGCGGTGCGCTGTCTTCCTTCAGCTTAGGGCTCTCCCTCAGTACCAAGAAATCATCGCACCCCGGGCGCCGGGTAACTTCTCTCTTGCACTACCGCGGACTCTACCCTCCAAACCTACCCCAGTGCCGTAGAAATTACAAAGATACAGAGGAACTTTCATTTTTTAGGCAGAGTGGATTGTAAGGAAAATTTTTCATAGATTTTTTAAGTGGTCATTTAGATTAAAGTTTATTTAAATTTAAGGCTTTTAAATTTGAGGGTGAAAATAAATATTATTTAGTAATTTTTTGATTTATTAATTAATAAAAAAAAATTGAAATAATTGTATTTACAGAAATTTAATAAAAATTTTTATTTGTTTATTTTATAATCAAATCATAGAAAATTAAAAAAATTCTAAATACGCGTAAGAAATAATTTTTGGAAAATTTTATTCAATAAATAGTTAAAAAACTTGTTAAATAATTAAAAAATGTCATTTTATTTAACGAGAAAAATTTATTAAACTTAAAATTTTAATATTGAAAATAAAAAATTTTTAATTTTATTTTTAGACATAAATTAATTAAATTTTTGTTTATTTTATCACTTTAATGCATATTAATAAAAAAAAAACTCTATTATAGTATTGTTAAAAATTTGTATAAATTTATAATTAAGAAAAAATTTTAATTGAAACATTAGTTATTAAAATTATTAAAAAATATTGAAATTATTTATTAAAAAAATTGAAATTATTAAAAAATAAATAATAAAATTTATTAATCTTTCAATTTTAATACTGAAAATTTTATGAATTTCTTTCTAAATGAATTATTATAAAATAAAACAAAATATTTTTAATTTTTCAAGTATTATTTTATGATTATATATTTATTAAAAATAATAATTTCAATCAATTAATTGTAATGTCATTGAATCTCATTAAATAAAAGTGATTAAATTATCAATAATTCAAATATTACCCGCGAATGAAAAGCTGAGCTTGCGATAAAACATCTGTTGTAAATAAAAGCCAGTAGATGTCATGATCGCTTGGAGTGATAAGTGTGTTAGTGGTATGTAAAGCAAAGTGCATGAAAAGGGATTAAATTAGTGTTAGTATGTAACTGATACTGCGGGGGTAGCGAAGCATGCGCTTTTGTAGGAATGCAAGTCCGGCTGCGAAACATAGGGCCGGCTAAATCAAATGAAGAGCCCTAAGCCAAATTAACCCTTGGATAGTCGCTGATGAGAGCTGAATAAAAAAAATTTCTCTGCATTATCCCGTGTCCATCCGCCATTAAATGCCTTATTCCACGTCATCGCTAACAGTTCTATTCGTGTTAATTTAAATCGTACGACCTAAAAACAATTTTATATTTATTTATTTTTAGTTTCATTTTTATTCTATTTAATACAATTCCTTTTTATATCCACAGATAGATTATACGTACAGCAGACCTAGGCAAGGTAGAGGTCAAAACGCCAGCAAAAGAATTGAGAATTCAATTGTCGAAAACTAGAAATGCTAATTTAGGTGGAGTGAGGCGTAAGCGCTCGAGCTTTGAAGAAAAAATTTTAAATATAAATTCAAATAAAAGAAAATGCCCAAGGATTAAAGGTTAAAAGACAATGCTATTCAGATAAAATTATTTTATTTGTACTATATACATAAATACACCTCAATTGTATGTAATTTAAATAGTCAAGATTATCATGGAATTTTTTATCGCTCACTCCAGTGATTTTTGATAAAGAAAATGTTTATTTTTATTAAATAAAGAATTTTATTTTTAATTGATTTTATGAATAAATATAAATGGGAATATTTATAAGATTTTAAGAATAATTTTTTGGATTTATTTTTCTAGTTTATTGAAAGAAAATAAAAAAAAAAATTATTTATCATTCAACAAATAATTTAATCAAATAATAGTAATATTTAAAAAAAACATACCATTTTTATCATAATAAAATATTTTTATTAGATTGAGCATCAGAAAATGAAATTGAAAGTAAATAAGTTTTTGCAGTAAAAAAATTATTATTATGACAAGAATTTTTATAAGATTTTTGAATCAAAAAATGTTATCTCATTTTACTGTTGATTTTTTAATAACTGCTGTTTTATTTCAGTTACTGCCACAAAAAAATATTATAAAAATTTTCCAATGATCGAAAATAAAATTTTTTTCCATAAAAATCATTGAATTAAAAATAAACAAGTAAAAAAATTTCCAAAATAACGATTTTAATTTAAATAAAACAATTTTCTAACAACTTGATATAAATAGTTGTTAAATATATGTGTTTAATAATTAACGTAATTAAAGTCTTGATAAACTTGAAAATGAAACAGTAAACATGAAATGAGTAGATTGCATTTATGTGTATGTAAACACGGGCAGTGTATATTTGCCGAAAATAAATAATAAAAAGATCAGTACAGAGTAGCAGGGAGAAAAATAAACAAAGACCAAAAATAAAAAGATAGTAGTTGAGAAGTATAGAGCCGTAATAAGAGTCGTTAAATAATGGTTATAAATTAAAAGGAGATTGAATAGGGGTATGAATTTTAAAGATTTAATATTTTTTTCGGGCTCTGGGTTTCTAGGTAGTGAATCCGATGCAAAGTGAACTTTGAAAAGGCTGGAACGGGCAAATGTGGAACAGTAGGTCAGCGCACTCCGTGACCCTTGTGGCCTATCCCCACCGTTAGATTTCCACCCTCACGAGCGTTCCCCTCTTCACCATTCCACCCTCAAACTATCTCTCGTTCTGTCGCACTCGGTCTATATATAATATAGAATACACTACACACACGTATAGCTTCCACCCACCCTTATAACTGATTGCTATTGCGATTGCGTTACGTTACGTTATGATACGTTTCGATATCACCGGATGCAACTCGCTCCATGATTTTCACCTTTCCGCACTCTTTACTCTTTTACATCGGCTCCTATCCCGTTTACCATCGATATGTAAATCCATATCGAACCAATAGTCTCAGCTATTTTAAATACTCTTTAAATTAAACAACATCGTGGACACTCTCGAGCCATTTATTCAACGGACTCACATTTTTTTATACATTTTTTATATTTATAAAAAATTTATTTTTCAGCTTTAGAAAAAAAAGAATCACTGATTTTTTTCAAGCCTCGGCTGAATTAATTTTCCGCGGCCGCAGGCCGATTTCATTTATTTTTCGAGATCCAATTGATACGAGCGTTAGTTGTAGTAAATGTGTCTCTATTACCCACCCGTTAACTGGAGTATGAAATGTTATTACCTGAGTATTGAGATACATTTTGCTACGTTGTCTACTACTACACATACACATACAGACACACGGAGTCGAGTATGGGTTGATGCTTGTTATTAACCTCTCAATAAAGCCACGCGTATGTATAGTTGCGTCAATAAATCAATCATTTCAAGACAATATCCATCGTCTCTTTCTTGTTTTTTAATATTTAAATTATTTATTTAATTGTATTCTATTATTTTGTTCTTGTCATTTTTTATAATTATTTCTATTATTACTTTTTTTATAAGTTTTTATAAGATTTATTGTCGTGTTTTTTTTTTATTTCAAAAGAAAAATTAAAAGTTGTCTTAATACAAGATTAAAAAAATTAACTTTTAATTTTTTAATAGTATTGACAATAATAATAATAAAATATTATTATTTTTTCTTTTATGAGATTGGTCAATAGTTAATATCTAACTAAATTTAAAAAAAATTTTTTTAAGATCTCTTTTGAGTCTAAATCAAATTTTTAATAAAATTAGACCGTAAATGTTTTTTTTATAGAGAAAATTGGAAAAAAATAAAAATTAACACACTGATAGAAGGATTTTTTTATATTTAATAAGCTTTATTTACTGTTAATAAATGATTTTTTAACATCATAAGATTTAATAAATATTTATTAACAGTTAATAAATTATTTATTAAATACAATTTATTAAATGTTAAAAAATATTTAATAAAATTTAATAAATGTCTTCTAATAAATTAAATTATTAATAGTTAATAAATCCCTCCATCAGTGCAGTTATCATGGTTTGAAATAGAAAAAAATTTTCATATATAGACGTGTAGTCATATCTATAAAATAAAAAACTTGATTATATAAGTCATAATCTGCAGTCAATACTTGAAGATTTGATTAATAGTAATTATTATTATTAAAAAAGAGATTTGAAAAAAAGAAGTAGTTGTAAAGTTGAAAGTTTATTTATAGAAGTAATTTCAGAGAAAATGGTAGTTTTAAGAAAGTAAAGTTAAAAGCATAGTTGTTTCTCAGACTACAGAGATATATATTTTGTTCGGCGTTTATTTAGTATTTCTAGATGTTGTTTCAATCTCTATTTTTTCATTTTTCCCCGAGTATTTTTATTTTTACTTGACAATCCGAATCTTTGGCCGGATGAAATAAATTGATTCTTCCAGCGGCGGTTCAGAGGCACAGACGGGTAACCCGTGGGCGACTTGCGACTTTCCAAAAGTTTTGTCGCCAACAAGAAAATATCGACTACGAGGAGCTTTGCCGCATGCGATCATTTCTCTTCTCTATTTTCTCACACTTGCTCTCTCGATTCCTTGTACTCATTTTCATTTTCATTCTCTTTCTTTTCCTTTTCCTATTCCTTATTCTATTTCCATTTTCTTTTTCAGCGCATTTATATTTTACCGCTACTATTTTTCAGGCACATTTTTTTTCATTATTTCCTGTTATATATATATAGATATATAGATAGATACCTAGTACTGCTAGCTGGTTACTTTTTTTTTGTCAGAGTGTATTTACATTTTCTGAGAAACAATTTACCCTGCTAATGACTCCGGCTCCACGTACTCTTTTGTCCATAAAAAATAATGAACAAGAATATCGATACTCGCTGCTACTTATTACTTTCATGAATAAAAACACCTACTCTTTCGCCATTAAAATTCAATTATTAAAAAAAAAATAAAATCCTTTTCAACATAATTGAAATAATTTTTTTTTTTATCAAGGATACATTTGAAAACTATCAAACTGTAAGTAAAGAAAAATATGTATATAAATTGCATGTGTAAAAAAATAATAATGTCGTTCACTCCGCAGGTGCAGAAAACTTGACCGAGTTCTGGATTCAGGCGCAGGGTGACCTAGATGCGGGTTCAACCCCTGTAGACTACTTCCCCACTACCACCATATGTTCCTGACATCAACACACTGTAAGCCGACCGGGAAAATTATGTCTATCCCCTACAGACACGCTCCTCATACTACTTACTCGTACTCCCCTTGGTTAAATATTTTCATAAGATTGTCTATCGCGGAAATAAAAGCAACTATTGATTTTACGCACTGTTCTTTACGCAGTTAGCTTAACATTAGATATTAGATTATAGATACGGTAATCGTGACGCTACATAATTTCGTTGGGGTTATGAATAAAACGGAATAAGTAGTTGTACCTACTACACTGTTACTGTTTCCTGGTTATTAAAAAATACTAAACTTTATAATAGTTTTGTTCGAGTAATTTGGGGCATTTTTGTTCGCGTGACTTTTAAAGAGCTTTTATTAATTAATTATTTAGTTTTAATTTATTTAATTGAGAATTTTTTATTTATAATTTATGGGGTAGTTTTTTATTATAAGAAGCTGAATTAATTATTAATTTACTAACTTTTAAGGCGGCTTTTTAACTTTTACAATTAATAATTTTTAATTTATCAGAAATTTTTTTTAAATAATACAAAAATAAAAAATGTTTCAGTTTTACATGCTGAAAATTATTAGAAAGTGTTTATAATTTTTTTGGAATTATTTTAAATATTCTAGCAAGTTTAAAAGTTTCGAAAATGTTTGCTCAAGAAATTTTATTGAGAAATCTTGAAATTTTCACTCACATTCTATAATATTCAAAACAACTTTTAGATTCTTTATGAAGTTTTTCTTAATTTTCAGATACACCACTTCAATTACACAGAGTAAATTATTAAAAAAAAAAAAAAAAGAAAGTCTAAAATGATCAATTAGGTCAATTCTAACTCGTGCTCCATTAAAAATAGGGTGATCATTAAAGTTTTTAATAATTTACGCTCAGCTCATAGACTATAAAGAATTTTATTTTTCAAAAATTTTTCGGTCTTAGATAAATCATCTATTATTTTTAGTTTTTAAAAATATTCATACTCTAACGCCAAGAACATTAATTAATGTAGCTTAATTTAAGAATAAATTATTTTCCAATGAAAAAGTAATTTTCTTAATTCAAATATTCAATACTATTAATTTAAAAAAAATTTCTTGAATAAAGAGCTTTTTTAATTCAAGAACTAATTCTTTAAAACAAAACCATTCGTGGTTCAAGTTAATATTCTTTTCTGTCAGGATAGTAAACATTTTGTTGAGAGACTACGTACAGTAGCTTTTGAAGAAAATCGGACTTATTCAGAGCAAAAAAGTGGTTCGTAGAAATAAGTAAATAAAATGATACACAAAAAATATGAAGTGCAATTAGTGAAAGAGAATATCCGTTAAGTGGAATACTATTTCCCTCGGAAATTACGAAACGGATCTATTCCGCTGGTGTGTGCGGCGTAGCATCATCCGAATAATCGCATTCGAGGATCTAAATCTGAGACTAGTGGCCGACAATATAGACCCGAGGCAGACACCCTTGTTACTTCTACCGGAAATTAGACGCAAATGTACCCTATCGCGAATTCCCAAGTTGATCGATTCGAATCGCTAAATGTGATCTTACCAGCGTAAAAAAAAACGATGAAAAATGAATAAAAATAATTCATTTTTTACTCTCTCCAGGACTTTCGGCTTAATTGTGCCGCTATTGTCAAAAAAGTCATTGTGGTGGATCAACCAAGCAATTAGAGCGGAAATTTATAGAAATATAAAATTTTTAGCTTTGCCCAAATT
Organism: Cotesia glomerata; assembly: GCF_020080835.1. Classification (NCBI taxonomy): domain Eukaryota; kingdom Metazoa; phylum Arthropoda; class Insecta; order Hymenoptera; family Braconidae; genus Cotesia; species Cotesia glomerata. Next base: position 14,873,641 of record NC_058167.1, read on the forward strand.
AATGATAAAATGTTACATAGTCGAGGAAGTCGATGGGAGTGATAGCTAGAAAGGATCAACTAACGCGAATTAATTGCTGGTATTCATTTTTATAGGATAGCTAATTCTTGAAACTCAAAAATTATCTGTCGATCAAGCTTAAAGACTTGGTACAGTATTTAAGTAATTGCATCACAGTAAAAAACAATCAATAATTTCATAAAATGATTTCTTAATCGAAGTTAAGACTATCAAACCATAGATAGTTTTTTTGGTACATTAAAGAAAAAAAAAAAAAAAACAGTTGGATTCAAAGAAAAAATTTTATAAAAATTTGACTCTTGCTTCGAAGTAGTCAGTTTTTATTAATTCAAGAAATTCACGAATTGAATAAAAAAAAATGAAGATAAAAAAGTCTTCATTTAAGAATTTTACAAATTCAAAGGAGCATTTTACTGTTTTCAAACAAGATAACCTATATTTTTACCCTACAATTTCTTTCTCGAGAATTAAGATACGCAGTAATATTGATTCAAGGCATTACTGACTTGTTTCAAGAATACCAATAAAGCACTGATTTCTGATCAAAATGATATTTTTGATTTAAATTTTTTTTTCTTAAATCAAGTTAATTTTCTAATCATCGCAATTCTCTTCAAAATTATTTTCTTGTATGAATAATATTTCTCTTGAATTAAGTAATTTTTTTACAGCTTAAAATTTATATTTATTTGACTAATTATATCACTTATAAAAAAATTATATTTATATCGGAAATTACTTTCCCAAAAAATAAAAAATTTGTTAGGTCTTTGTAAAGCTTTTCCGTTTGATTCAAATAACTTCCTAAAATTAACCGCATGAATTCATACCGCTAGATTTTAGAGGCATCTAGCTCATGAAGAGACAATAAGTGCAATGAGGTGCGCTGCTGTTAGTATAACTGCTATGATCTGGGCACAAAAGGAAAAAATTAAAGCGAGAGAGGAATAAAATAAACTAAAATAAAAAAAAAAAAAAAAAAAAAAAAACAGAAAGAAAAGCAAAGTACGTAGAAGTATAAAAGAAAAGGAAAAGAGAGTTTTACTCATTCGCTGATGGAATCGGGGAGCGAGTGAGGATGGAATGAGGATGAGGATGAGGATGAAAAGAGGAGTAAAAGAAAAGAATAGAAAAAATATAAAGAATGAGAATGGGAGAGAGTGAGCCCGTGAGGATAAAAGAGATGGAAGAATGATAGTGAGGGTTAGTTTAGCCAGGGGTTGGGACTTGGAACGAATGTGGGACATCGAACTGCCCCCAGGACTGCCGTCTACTAACTGTACATGGAACTCAACCGGATGCTGGGTGCTGACTCTTTCGTCTCTTTATTTCCTTTATGGCCTAGTCGTTTCTTCACCAACATACATGTGGATGCTTCTTTATATATTTATACGAGATATGTATATAGACGTTTCAATGATATAGTTGACTAACCACCTGTGTCCTAGATATGTACATTCACTATCCTCAGTGTTAGTACGTGGGAATACAACTTTTGTAGAATACACCACGCTGCGTCGAGACGTTGCCAATCACACTGGTATATATCATGCACCATATATCATCTATTGTATAAATGTGTGGATATCGCTTTGTTTTTATCATGTTACCTTGAGGGCTCGCCAAAAGGCATCACCTGGAAAGTGTGACAAGATAAGGTACTCAGGTGGATTCGCCTCGGGATTATCAAACATTCAAGAAATACTCGTACTCTGCAGTGACAGGGAGAATGATGAAGGAGACTGAGGAAACTATTTTGAAAAATTTTAATCGAGATTTTTGTGCTCGGATAAAAATTTTATAATTTTAAAAAATTGATTAAAGTATTGTAGTATCGGCTATCTGGTTTTGGAAGGACTTGCCTCCTGATGAAATTGTAAACGTTCTCAGTTTAGAGACTTTCAAAATTAAATTATTTGATTTTCTATTAAGTATAATGAATAGTTAGAAATTAGTATGCTGTAAAATAATATAATAGCGTGATGTAAATAATAATATGATGTATACATTTGTTTTTTTTTAAATGCAATATGCTTTATATATTTTAGTAATACTTCAAAATTTACTGTACTTATTTGAACACTATCTATGTTTATACAATTTGCCATTCGGCTTAACGCCTTGGCATTAAAATTAAATAAATAAATAAATAAATACATAAAGAATTTTTTTTTTTTTTTTTTTTCCAAAAAATGGGATGAAGAATGCAAAACAGTCATATGCTGATTTTTGAGGGCTCGTAAATTGATAAAAAATTGTGCTAATATTTAAAGATTTATTAAATGTTAATAAGTATTTTTTAACTATCATATCTACGATCTAATTAGCAATTGGTCTAACTCCTTATTTTCTAGAGGATGATTTTTTAACATTTTGATGTAGCAATGGTCCAATTATAAATTATTTGAATGATCCAAACCAAAATATTATACCTCTATTAGATATTAATGATATTAAATGGTTTTTTAAAGTAATAATAAATTTTGAGCTAATTGTTTTTTCGTACAAGTGGAAGATTCTCTAAACTGGAGTTAGACAATTTGCTAATTAGAACGTCGATATGGAGTTTAAGTTAATTATTTCAATTAATGTTTAAATTTGTAGACTAAAATTTATTATTATTGATCAATTATCAATTGATTAAACTGAATATATACAGAAAACTCCCTTTCAAAGATTCCCTAACTCATTCTAAAACAGCGACTTAGCATATTTAAATCCCTTTGGAAAACTAATACACACCTTGACAGAGATTGTAACGATAATGGGAGTAAATTCGTGTACTGGCTGTAAACCCAAAGTTGCTATCTCTAAATTTTGAATACACGTGACATCGTGTCGACAATAACGTCGTTGCTTTACCACCATCACCACCTGGGTGGTTGTGTTACATCCTCCCAGATACGAAGCTGAGATAACTATATCGAGAACGATAATTCGCTCATTGATATTTTAATCCGATCATTCGGTTGATCGATCAAAGAGTCTCGGCACCGGTATCGACGGTATGACGCAACTGTTTCAGTTTATATCGGAGTCAACGAACGTTTTAACGTCTCTAACATACCTATAAATTGTCTTCTAAAAATTATAATTATTAATATTTAAATATCTTTGTTTAAAATTTAATGATTCTTACTTGAAGAATATTTTTCTTGAATGAAGTTAATTTTTTTTCTGTAATTTTATTTTGTCGGTACACTGATAGAAGAATTTGTTTATAGTTAAAAATATTTGTTAATATTTAACAAATCATTTATTAGAGGCCAATTTTTTGTCTTTAACAAATATTTCTTAGTATTTAAAAAGATTTATTAATATTTAATAAATGAATATTAGATTTATTAAATGCAAACAAATCATTTTAAATACTAAGAAATATTTGTTTAATATTAAAAAATGATCTATAATAAATGATTTATTAACTATTAACAAATATTTTTTGATACAAATAAATCCTTCTATCAGTGTAAAGTAAAGACGAAGGCACTCGAATACTTTTTGCCGCTTAATGAAATTAATTGTGTGAAATCTGTAGCTTTTGATAGGAGCTCCTCAATTAAAGCATATAGAATACGTTGCTGTTGATGTTGCTGATGATAATGATGCCGAGAGTGCTGCACATAATGACGAGAAGGACAGAAGAGCGTCGAACTAACGTACCTGCCGACGCAATCTAATTAGGTAATGGATAGAAGGGAAGATAATCGATTTATCTTCTCAATTCTCGTGCGCGTCAACGTGTAATCGATTCGAGCCGATCTTCCGGTTGAGTCCATGTTTCGTTTCTTCTTTCTTTTTATATTACTTTATCTATTTTTTATTTAGCTTAGCTTAACACAAAAGGCTCATTTAAAAGCACCGTAGTTAATTTAGCTGGGAAAAAATTTATATGTGGGCAGAGGGATGCATAAAGGTACAGGGGATGCTTTTAAAATCCACCTGAAGGGTGTGATATTTCTTACGAGACAACACGTGTGGAAAAAAGGGCTTTTTTAAGACAAATTACTAATTAATAATATAATGAACGATAAAAACTTATGTTATCAAATACCTTAAGCTTATCGATACTCGTTAGATTTTAACCTATCAGGATTAAATAGAATTATAATAATAATAATAATATATCTATATATCCGAGCTAATACTTAGCAACATTTCAATAGACCAAGGATTTGATAAATCCAATTGATCATGTGTATAAAGCACGAAACAATCCAATCAATGAATGGAAAATAAAATCACGGGAATAAGTCGGTTGACATAATAATCCGTCTCTTCAGAGGAGGTCACTAAGATTTCGTAACTATTTTATGTTGTTGTTATTACTATTGTAATTGTGAAACAAGGTTAATTCAATAATGTATCCTTGCCTTTTATTTAGGTATTTTGTTTTCAATATCAACGGTAAGTAATTAATACACAGAAAAAAAATTTTCTTGAATCAAGTATATAATTTTGAAAAACTTAATATTCAAATTTGAATAGAAAAATTTTCGATTCAAGGAAATTTTTCTTGATTTAAGGAAATTTTACTTGATTCAAGAATTTTTCGTCTTGATTCAAGGATTTATTTGTATTAAAAAATATTTGTTAATAGTTAAAAAATCATTTATTAGAGACCATTTTTTAGTATTAAACAAACATTTCTTAGTATTTAAAATGATTTGTTTGTATTTAATAAATCTAATATTCATTTATTGAATATTAATAAATATTTTTAAATACTAAGAAATATTTGTTAAGGACTAAAAAGTGGTTTCTAATAAATGATTTGTTAAATATTAACAAATATTTTTAACTATAAACAAATCCTTCTATCAGTGTACAATTACCCTGTTCAAAATTATATTCTTGGTTCAAGAATTTTTCTCTTGAATCAAGTTAATTTTTTTTTTAGTGTACATTTTTTTAAATCGAATTCAATGAGATTTTATTTATTTTATGAAATAGGAGTCTTGAGGCTCATTAAATTATTTGAATAATAAAAATGTACAGAGTAAAAAATTTTTCGTCATTTTGTAGAGTGTTAAAATTTGTGTGTTGAATATTACACTCTAGTGAGTAGAATTTAACATTCTCATGTGTTGATTTAATGATTTAACAAACAAAAATGTTAAATTCTACACAGTAGAGTGTTATATTCAACACACAAATTTTAACACTCTACAAAATGACGAAAAATTTTTTACTGTGTAACTTGTTAGAAAAAATATTGACTATCTAAAAAATGTAATCATTTGTTAAGCAATGTAATTTATCTAAGATAATAATCATCAACATATTTTTCTGATAAATTAAGTTTTTATAAAATTCTTTAAAATATTATTATTATTCCGAAATAAAAGGGCTATAATATATTAAAAAAGTTAAAGTTATTTTTATGACAATTAGATAATACGCATGTGAGTGCTGTCAATGTCATTTGGTTTGTAAAAAATTTCAAGTTCGTGTCGGCCGGTAATTTTCAAGCCGTAGAGGTCCTAATGTGAAAATAATGAAATAAAATAACAAGTATTACTCGTTAATGTATAAATAAAATAACTCTGAAAATGATATTAGTGTGTAACAGAATAAGAAGTAGTAAGTAGTAAGCAGTGAGTGGACTGATGGTCTGACTAGAGTGGTGCTGGTATCACTTTCTCTCGGCAGTCGTTTGGGAGCATGGAGCATGACGGAACGAGGACGGAAGAGGGATGGCAGGCAGACACCAAGTTCTAAGTTTTTGAGTTCTGGAGTTTTGGAGTAGTATGGAGGATGGAGGGAAGGTTTGCCACTGGCATCGGGGCACCGGGGTTGCTTAGGACATGGGCGACGTAAGCGACCTAGGGATAAAGGGATGTAGGGACGTAGGGTAGCACCAGCAGAGATGGCAGCGGTAAAGGAGACTGCGAGAAGAGAATGGGGGGTCAAGGGATGAAGATGAAGGGAGCCGAGGGTGAATGCTAAAACACGAAGAGGGAATGCCAACGGGCGAGCAAAAGAGATAGAGATTGCTCGAGAGAAAGAGAGGTGGCACGCGCAATGCGGGTATTGATTCACGGCGGTGGCAGAGGCACCCAGGCGCCCCTGAGTCGACTCCAGTTGAGTCTGTCGACTTGTTTCTCCCCAAAATCTACAAATTGTCTCCTCTTTTTCTTTATCTTCTTCATCTTCCTTCATATTTTTACTCTTGTTTTGAGGTTATAATTATTTACTATCCAGCTTTTATTTACTGTCTGTCTGATTAAATTAAATTTCATTATTTATTGCTATTTACTTTTTTGGTCACGAGTTTTCTCTTTAAATTTATTTTCGAAATTATCCTCAAAATTTATTTACTTTTTTACATAGAAAAAAAAAAATATATTTGTATCAAGTAAATGATTTTGAAGAATTTCTTCTTGATTTAAGTAGAAAAATTTTTAAACTAAGAAATTTTTTTTGGTTCAAGAATTTTTCTCTTGATTCAAGTTGATTTTTTTTTCAGTAAACTAATCAAATCATTTAATGATTTTAAAAATATTTAATTATTTAATCATTTTATTACATAATTTTTTAATTAAATATTTAAATAAAAATTTCTTATCACAAACAAAAATTCTTATAAAAAAATTCATAAGATTAAAATTCTTATAAAAATCTTTAAGTTTAAAGTAATTTTTATTGATGAAAAAATTATTTCTACTTAAATATGTATAATTTGGATACAATTTATTTTTTCTTTAAAATTTGACTCGATACAACATTAATTGTGTACGACAAGAAATAAATCTTCAAATTATGATTTTTTAAAGCAGATATTTTTTTGTCTAAATATATAAAAAATATTTTAATTAAATGATATTCAATTTATGAAACATTTGTACCTAATAATTGATAAAAATAATAATAACAATAAATAAAAATAGTTAATATAAAAATCATATGTATAAAACGTTAAAACCTTGAAAGCAAAGAAAAGCAAAGGAAAAAAAATAAAATTCCGACGATATCTTTGTCGCAGTCATGGCGAAGATCAAAGGTCAAACTGGGATATTATTACACAGGAAGCTGAGAAACTCAAGATATAAAAAGTAAGTAGAATAATAAAAGACAAGAGTTGTAAAGTGTAAAATAGGAGGCCGATGCTGATTCTGCGGTGAGAAAGATGCTGTTAACTTGGCTGTTGCTATTCGAGAGGAGAATAATTAAATAAACTTATAGAAAGGTAATTAAGCCGAGGTGAAATAGTCGTATGGAGGACATGGATCTGGATACGACGACCAATACTAAAACTTATACTAATGCTGATGCTAACCCTGGTCTCTCGAGGAAATAGTTGTAGATACCTTCGGCCAGAGAGAACTTCCAATTAGGCTTCGGTTCAGATATCGAGCAACAACAGTCTAAAAATAAAAGCTAATGGCCGAGTAATCGAAGACCAATCGATAAATGTTAAATGTAACCGTATACCAGCTATAAACTTTGTATTATTATTTTTATTTAAGCTTTCACTTAATAATTTATTCCTGACATTCTTAATATAACATAACAGTTTAATGATTTTTTTTTTCAAGTTAATTACGTGCTTTATTTTTATCGTGGATATCAATAATGGTTTTAGTGTCAATGTAGGATTCTAATTACCGATTGAATAATTTAATTTTTGGAATAAAATTAAAAAATTTCGATATTGTCGACTAAGGATCAATAAATAAAGCTGTAAAAAAATTATCGACAGTGAAAACTCTGAAAAAATCTACATTGCCGATAAAAGCTCAAAAGAGAGTTACCTCTCGAGATTGTCGGCATTAAAGGCACATAATTTATTGGCAAGAGCTTGCAAGCTCGGGATAATTAAAGTTCTACCTTATCGATGCTAAATGATGGTAAAAAACGAAAGTAGACTCACATAATATCACCGAGCTTGAGACGTGTCTGTATGAGAGCGCAACTCTTATGGTCGCTGGTGGTAACAGCCCTCCGACGCCGCGTGTATCTCGGCGCCCCGTCTGGTAAGGACACATGATTTTCACCGAGGCCCGCACCTGCACGCACCAACGGGCTACTGCCTCGTCGACGCGTTGACACATGCCGACCTCCCACACTTCCAAGCATCCTGGAACAGAAATTAAATACAATTTTTAATGATTTTTAAATCGTTAATGTGTGAAAAACAATTTGGTTTTATTCACGTCTTTTTTTTTTTTTTTTTTTTTTGGGAAAAGTAGCTTCTAATACTTGTAAAGAGGTACAAAATTTTTTATTAAAATTGTAAAAGTCGATAAGATTTTTTAGTAAAATTTTTACTTATTTAAATATTCAGTATGAAAATTACATCTAAATTAGTAATTTTTAAAATAATAACCTAAAAGTTTAGTAAATTTATAGACTTCACTTTTAATTAATTATTCACTAATTTAAATGGTCAGGAAATTGAAATTCAATTAGTAAAAGAATCATTGTTTCATTTGTGAAATTTTTTTTCCAATTAGTGATAAATCCATTTATTTAAAATATAATTATTAATTATAAATTGAGCGGCAGGATGGCCGAGCGGGTTAAGTCATTATATCGTTAATTCGTTCGTACATCATGCCGTGAGGCGAGGGTTCGAGCCCCGACGGTTATTCGAATAGTTCCAAACCAACCGTCGGGCGTCGCTCTGGTAGCCGACTTGTACTGGCATGGATTTTCTCTGTGGTTTCCCCATCGCCACTATTCCAACAGCCATTCGAAAGAGGTGAGGAATAGGGTAAATACAGTACAGGAAGCACAAGTCGGTCCACAGACGCAAGAGATACGCAGAGATTATAAAAAGTTGAAAGAGCAGGTTGCGATATCTAGGTGCGAAATTTGAAAGGCAGAAACTTTGAACGCAGTGAAAATTTGAAAGAAATTCGAACGCAGTGAAATAGAGGGAGGCAGTACAATTGTGATGAAAAAATTGTAAAAGGCAGTTCTTACTGCTGTACAATGTAACAAATCTATCTATCTATCTATTAATTATAAATTATAATTATAATTACAAGTAGTACTGGACATCCTATAGAAAAATAATTATTAACTATTTCACTTCAGTTTAAAAAAGTAATAATAAATTTTGAAGTGGCTAGATTTTTTATTTCGGAAAATCTTCTATAAATAAACATAAGTAATTGAATAATAAATATTTCTATTCTATAAATAAAGCCAGCTTAATATTTTCAATCTTTCCCTGCATGGCAAGGTTAAAATATCCCTTAAAAGTTAAAAATAGAGGTCCAATAACCCCCAAGATCATCCAAGGTTAAAAAAAAACTATTTATTCATATATGAGTTCATTTCTAAGTTTATTTTTAGTAATAAACCACGAAAATCTCGAGTTAAATCTAAGTGTGATCGACTGGAAGTTACGACGTGATAGAGATCAGTGAATTTGTTACAGTCTGACGATAGTGTGTATAATAATGTATGGTAACGCTACAGAAAGGTTTCCAGGGGGGGAAGATAATATTAAACGTGGAACGAGGACTATTACTGCTGCGTATTCCGATCCAGCCCTTTCTCCCATCCTCCAGGAGTTCTCTACCCCTATTCTGGAATTATTTGACGGTTGAACGAGCATTACAACCTCGACTATTGGCACGGGCTGTGAACCCGAAGGTACGAGGGTAAGAAATTCAGTGGAACGGTCACTTGGTTAATTAGGTTAGGTTGACTGGTCTTATCATCTTGGATCATCAAGAAAGTACGAAAAGTCACGCGATCTGTTCGTATATCGTGCCGACTCTCTTTTCACCCTCCCACACATCGCATCCCCCAAATAGGACTTTCACTTCTCGATACAACTTTGTTACTTTCTCGTATCGGAACACAACTATTTTGTTTTCGTAAACTGCCGCTTATGTTCTTTTACCGATAAAACAATAAATATAAATATAAACACAGACATAAACATATTTGTTTAATTTTATCTCTAATGTAATCAATTTTATCGGCACTTTCTGGCGTTGGAATTAAACTGTCGGATCTCTTAAAAGCTTCAGCATAACGTACGTTCGCAAACTACTCAATGTAATCAGAAATTCTAATTTCGAAATTAATAGTCCATTTATTCAAGTCTCGCCTCGTTTTAAGGATACCGATAAAATAACAATTTATACGGAAGATTCTTCTCGCCAATTAGTTATCCGGCCATCGCTCAGAAAAAAAAAAACTTTGTTTGCTTTACTTTGTAGAAATAATTTCATATTTTTAGTGAAAATATTGGAGTTAATTACTTCTCATTATCATTAATAACGGAATTTACATTTTTTAATGAAATAAAATATTTAAAGTTATTCGAACTTAAGTTTTCAATAAAATTTTTGTTTTTATTTTCTTCGAAATTGTTTCTTGCCTCGGACAATCCAAGTTTTCAGTGTTTTAGTTTTATATTACACTAATTCGCCTTAAGCTCTTCGATGAGATCTGTCGAATTTTTATTGCAACGCAAATGGGCTCTTTGTGTTAATATGAAATACAAAAAAGTTATCTATGATTATGGATTTTATTATTTGAAATAAAGAGAATTTTTTTTTGGAAAATTTTAACTTACACTGAAAAAAAAAATTAAATTGAATCAAAAGGAAAATTCTTGAACCAAGTAAATAATTTTGAAAAATTTCATCTTCTTAATTTAAGTAGAAAAATTCTTGAATTAAAAAAAATTTACTTAAACCAAGAAAAATTTCTTAATTCAAGAATTTTTCTACTTAAATCAAGAAGATGAAATTCCTCAAAATTATTTACTTGATTCAAGTAAATTTTTTTTTCTGTGTACGAATTTTTAAACTTAAATTTTTTAATCAATTATTGAGATTAGGGAAAAAAATTATATATGATCAAACATTGATCAGATTTTGGATGCACTGAGAAAAAAACTTTTTGATTCAAAAATTTGTTGTAAAAAAATTAAACCAAAAATTCTTATTATGCTCGTGAAAAAAAGCATCAGTAATAATATAACATCTTTTTTAAATGCCGTCAAAAACACTGTTTACAGTAATGTTATTTTTAACTCTTCATTAAATTAATATTGCCAGATAATAGATAAGGGATTGTGTGGAGATAGAGCTTTTGTCGAGATAATAGAGCGAAAGTGAAATCTTTTGAGTGATCTAGCCAAGTAATTAGTGAAGTAGGGTTTCAGTACCGATGTACATCCACTTGCTTTGATAGATCAAATTGCACTAGTAGTGATCCCTATTTATGGTCAGCCTCCTATACGTGTACTTGTGTATCTACACTCCACTCAATATTATAATATTGTAATAATGACAATAATTATCGATTATTTAGCCGTAATTTATTATTAAAAAGGATTATGTGTGTACAAAATATTTAATAAATTATTTCTTTACAAATTTAAATTTTCATGCTCGTAAAATTAAATTGCGAGTTGGTTCTAAGCTCTTGAAAAATATGTCAAAGTTAAATTTAAACATTATGGAAATAAATGTTAGTTATGTTGAAAAATCAAATAGGAAGAAAAACCATTAGTAATTATAAAAAAAAAAAAAAAAAAACAGTATTTCTTGGTTGGATAACGAGTAAAGAATTTATCAAGCTTTGTATTTTAGCGCACCAAAACTCGTAAATTTAGCTCATTTTCTAATTAAAATTAACAGCTCCATTAAATACCGCAATAATTTAAAACCTACATATTAGCCGTCACTGTAATTTGTTTGGGTAGTTTTTAAATTCATCGACAAAAAGTTGTTTCTTAAACATGAATATTTTACAATGATATTTTCAATTCTTATTTAATTTCAAACTAATTTTTCACTAAAAAAATTGTTAAAATAAAAATTGAAATATAATTTTTGAATAAATTATTTATTTCTTCTTTTAGATCATTGAAATCAACATTATTTGTTTTTCGATTAATTACGACTTTATTAAAGAATCCACTGGGAATGGTTTTCACTATTCGTCCCATTACAAAACGCTTCTATCCATGTTCATTCACTCGTTTCGTCCCATTATTCACAACATCGACTCCGATAAGCCGACGCAAATGAGCTGCAGCAATGTATGAATTTTTTTTTTAATACTAATAACGCACCGTAGGGAATTTAACGTATTACGCACAAAAACATCAAACAATAAAATCTAGAAATAATAGACATCATTTTCAGTTAATAATTGTCTGTGGAAAATTTTTTGCAAAACAATCTGCGAGTAACAAAATATTTAACCAAAAATATTGTTTTGATTTTATTGATTCGCTATATTTTTAATTCTGAGTGAATTTTTTAGTAGAGATTTTTTTATTTCCATCCAAGAATTATAATTTTCTTTAATAGTGAGATGCAAACTTTTTGCAACTAGATTGAAATTTTTGAAAAAGATATTCACTTGAACCAAGTTATTTTCTTCCGTGCGATACTATAGAGTACAAAACTACCAGTAGTAAATATCATGATCACAATTATTACAAAACAAGCAATTATTGACTTAGAGAACAATATTTGATCTGCACTAGCATTGCTCTGGTTATGGTTGAATTATATAATAATGCTCTAACTATCGTCTATGTGAAGACCCCTTATCAAACTTGAACATTATGCACCATCATATGATTGAGAATACTTGCCCCTTTGAGTTGTGCTTATTCTCGTCAACAACTTTTGCGAATCACTGCATAAAAGTACTTAAAAAAGAAATAAAAAATATGAATACTGCTCAATAATTCTGTAAAAAACTTTACTCTGCACACAACATTTTTTCCCTTTAATTATCACTCGGAAAAAACACTCTACTTATTTACAAAATAGTTTATTGATAACTGAAATTTTTTTGTATAAAACTTTTAATGAAGTTGTGTATTAATTAAAATTTGTAGTTGATAAACATTCGTTATTTAATTTTAATTATGATAATAACGAGTTCTCAATATTAGTAAAATTTAATTAAAATTTAACAATTTTACGAATTAAAAACTGTTGTTATTGTTACTGATGCATAATTATTGTTTGGGCGTCATATTAGTAAGACCGTAAATCGTGAATTTTTCGTTCGAGGGTAAAAAAGTAATTTTAAATTAACTCGTAGGTAATTTTATTAAATTATCTCATTTATGTATTTCAATTTCAGAGATGCGTTATCTCGTTATTTGATATTTATACTCGCTATAAAGACTGGCATTAACTATTTACTCGAGGAGTTTATAGTACATTTTTAATTTACCCGTGTAAGAATGATATGATATCATTATGACGCTCATAATGAATATCATAATGAATCTCATATTTTGACACTAATATGAGATTCATATAAAAGCCATATCAATACATTTGAAACCTGTAATAAGTAAAATACTTATGGAAACGAATTTTTTTTTAACTATATTATAAAATTTTTATTTTTCTTGTTGGAGAAAGAAAATTTCTAGTAATTTGATTATGGTTCATTATAAAATTTGTAATGATATTGTTGCCTTTTATATTCATAATTCAAGAAAAAAATTTTTTATTACTGTTGGAAATTCGTTAGGATAGTATCTCCATGATGATATTAACATAATTTTATTATGATATCATAATGATATTGAATTGAATTCAAAATTTAATGATGGTCATATCTGCATAAAATCATAATGATATTGTTAGTCTTTTTAAATCGTGATATAAAGTTATTGAGTCATAACTATATACAGGAAATAATGCAAAATAATTAAATTAAAGAAATTTTTAGGACGATATAAATTGTTTTCAAAATAAAAAATAATTATCTTGAGACGAAAAAATTTTTTCAATCAAAAATTTTTTTTAAACCAAGATAGTCAATGTTTTTCTAAATATTCTTCCAAGTTAAGAAAGTCAAGGAGGAAATTTAAGTAGTTCAATAGTATAATGCATGATAAAAATACTGTTTTTCTCAATTGTTATACATTTCCTCTGATTAACAGAAAAAATGAAAAAATGAAAATTTTACTAATCTACTTAAAAAAGATTCGTTCTCACAGGTATTTTACTTATTACGGGTTTCCGAAGTATTGATATGGCTCTTATATGAATCTCATATTAGAGCCAAAATATGAGATTCATTATGATATTCATTATGAGCTTCATAATGATATCATATCATTTTTACACGGGTATGGACGAAAATAATTTCCATAGTCTGTCGTAGAAGAGAAGAAAAGAATTATGAAAAAGAACCGGAAATTTAGACAATGGCGGTAAACTAATTATGAATTGTAAACAATAATTTGTTTTAAACAGTTAATATCAAAACAAAAATATTGCTTATTGTAATTTTAAAAATTTTTTTATTTATTCTATCAATATCTACGTTAGTTGACATGTTTTATTAAATAAAAATTGGTTCAGTAATTAAACTAAAAACTCATTCTCGATAAGCTCGATAGAAAAGAAAAAAAAATTATTTAATACATTATTTAACACCTAAAATTTAATTCTCTTATGATAAAACGATTCAACAATCATGTCTTTTCTTGCTACTTTTGCACTAATATTACTTTGTTTATAGTTTTATTATTATTGTTATTATTATTATATCAGTTTATTACTACCTATGTATTTTCAACAATTTTGTAATTTTGTAATTATTTGGATTTGTGGTCAAAAGGAGAATTATCTCCATGATCAGTAAATAAATAAATAAATGTCAGAAATATTGATAATTTTTTCACGGCTCTACATAAATTTATTTGCATATTATTGATGAAATATACTCGACTCAAGAAAAATAATTTTAGAGTAAGAAAATTATTTTTAAAAATTTTACTGTCTTAAAAAATTTCTGTATCAAGCAAAATTGCACTAAGAAAAATTTGTGTCTATGAATTTTTTTGCTTAAAATGATCTAATTCTTCAAGATCAGTTTCGTGTTTTGAAACTTTTATCTCAATTCAAGTTATCTTTTTATCAGATTAAAATATTCGAAAAAATATTTTTTCCCGATGTATAATAACAAAAGTTTCAAAATGTGTTATGTTTAGTGAGTTTCATCACGGTGAATTAAATAGAATGACATATAACAGAGAAAACCGAGTGTATATATGGTACTAACATATAATTGCATAATGTCTAACAAATTGTCAATGCGAGAATGTTTAATCAAAACTATTACTACCCGACGTTACGTTAATTTAGTTATATGGAATACGTCGATGGCGTATTAGTCATTGTCATGTATGATATATGAATTATTGTCGATGCATATGCACATATACACACACATAGACACCTTACTATCCCGTGGTACATCAAACATCACCATCAACACTGTTACTTATACTGTTATCATCCATTATCAGCGATACTAAATTAAAAACCTCCATATCGCTCTCCCAAAGAAGGGACGTACAAAATTTTTAGAAATTTCTTATACTTTCTTTATTATGATTATGAATTATTCCATTGATTTTTGTTATTTATTTCTTATTTGTTTCAAAAGTAAAGAATTTAATCATTTAAAACTTTTATCATTTTGACGAAAAAAGTAAAAATTTAATATCAGTTATCTTCAACTCAATACTCTAGAGTTGATGACATGGAGCGTCTCGGCTGACGTCGAAGACAAGGAAAAAGAGAAATTGAAGAAATGAAAGTAAATAGAGACTGATAAAAAACGCTTTAAAGCTTCGTACGTTTTAATGTATCAAAGTATGGATTTTTTCTAGTTCTTCGAAGAACTTGTGAAGTATATTCAGAAATGTAAATAGATTTATTTATTTACTTTTATCATACATAGAAAAACAATCTCGAAAGTTTCAACAAAAGATTTAAAATCCTTTCTAAATTTTTTTAATGAAACTAATAGTTTTAATTTTGGAACTAAATTAATTGAAAAAAATTTTTTGGTTGGTTAGTGAAGCAAAATTCTAAACAAAGCAATTTTTCATAATAAAATTTGACTCTGATCAAGGAGGTGTAAAATAAGTGAGTTATACCCGTAGTAAATTTTTATTTGGCAGTTGTAATGAATTAGAAAAAGAAAGATAAATTGCTGAAGAAATTCGGGTCTTTTCTACAAGTACATACAAATACGTTGTATAAATGTATACTATATGATATAAAAAAAAAGGCAACGTACATGAAAGGTCAGAGGCAGTACATACACAAAGAACAGTTGTGTAAACGTAGTGCTGAAATTTCGGATAGCGACCTGTTGCTAGGCACCCCGGGGAATCCTTATCTAACTATATATAATATGAGTAACCCGGTAACCCGGCAACCGTCCATTCTGTCTAGAAGGGCCAATCTGTCTATGCTGTTCTTTCGATTTATCTTTTTCACCTCCCTTTCTCAGAGTTTATACTTTTATTTTTTAGATGCCGGCAGATTTTCATATTTTCACGACAAATTTAACACTCACGCACGGAAAATCTCAGAATAATTTAGAATATGATTGTCTGATTGTATGCATCCTAAGACTTTTTCGTGAATTATTTAAATTTTATTGGGTAATTTTTTTTTTTTTAATAAAAATCACTTAGAATGCGACTAAAAAAAAATTTTTTGAGCTATCAATAGAAATGTATAATTTGTAAGTTCAAAAGATCTTTTCTACAAGTACTTCTGAGAAAGCAAATTTATCTGTGTATTTATACTAATTTACATTGCGTGCAAAAGTATAATTGTGTTTCTTTTATTGTATAAATTATCGTCGAGAGTTTTTATCGCAATGCTTGTTTGTTTTTATTTATTATTTAACTTTTTTTGACTGAGATTTTAAGAATAATTTTTGAACAGAAAAGTTTTGTTGGTATTTTTTTTTTAGTTCTAATTTTTATGATAAGACAATTACCGCAAACATTATAAAAATAAAATAAATATTTTAGTATTACTTAACTATTTTAAATTCGTGCCACAGTAGATTAGCATATTTTATTTAAATCTGATAAATATATAAATAGGTTATCAGTTATCATAAAAAAAAAAGATAAGAAATTATAATAGTATACACTACATAAGTATGAATAAATAATTTAAGTGTATAAATCATCAGTTAAAATCACTATTATATTAAATAAACTGAAAATCATACTAATTATTTAGACAACGTTTATTATTATGACCAACGAGTAGTCAGTGGATATTATACGAACGGTTGAAGCCTTAGTCGTGATTGTCGAGAATAATAATCGGTACTTAAAGTATGAAAACTTTTCCATAGAGCTTTAAAACTACCTCAGATCATTTAATGCAGAAAGTTGATTTCAAAACTTCAAGGAAGCTTATTACTAAATTTGCAAAACATTAAATTTAGATTTTTTATTTTATGTAAATCGCGATAGTTTAAAATTTTTTTATTATGATAACAATCTTATTTAAATATTGAGAATAATTTTTACTGGAATAAAATATTTATTTTCACAAATTAAAATTAAAATAACAGACTATGGACTATAGAAAAATTAAGTAATAAAATAAGGTAATTGTTTAAAATTTTATTGCGGTACAAAAAAAAACCTGTTTGCTCGTAAGCATTAACAGAGAAAAAGGTTAACCATCGATAAGGAAACAGGGAAATAAAATGAAAAAAATACACAAAAAGAAATAAAGAAAATAATAAAAGATAAACAAAAAAGCAGAGAATAGCTTGCGGCTCGACGCTGTTGCTTTTACTTTCTTAATAAATTTTATTTATGTTCTATATTCTCTGCTCTAACAAACGACAATTCACTAAATCCGAACCCTTGAGAGAGATAACGTTTTCAGAACACGTACGTTAATAACGCCGGAAGCTACAGACGTGCTGTAAATACCTCCAGACAATCTGTTTGTAAATTAAAACAAATTTTACTGTTTTGTTCTGAACCCATCGGCACTTTTAAACGCAAATTGTACTTGAGTGAGCCGGAGTTATTTTTTTTTTACTAAAATTTGGTTAAGGGTAATTAAAAAGAGTAGTAGAGTAGGCATTTCAAATTAAATTGATGTTCTCGGTTGTTTTAGATTTATTTTAAGGAAATGAATATTCGGTAGCTCGATTGAACGCAAGATATTAATATTCTTGCCCAGAAAAGCCCTTTTTTGACCCTTCAGCACGCCGGGATCTCAGCGAGCTTCTCCGCGGGTTAATCTGCCCGACCATTTATCTCATGACAATGCCTGCTGTGAACAGGCGCCGAATAATGGAGACTATGTAACAATACCGTATCGGTTTTTCTATTAATAATTTTCTGTCGGTTGTTTTCTTATTCATTTATTATATTAGTGCATTAAGGATTCATTTTATTATTATTAGATTGCTTTTAATGTAAAAAAAAATTTGAACACGTGAAAAATTGGTTTTCATTATTTCTAATAGAATTTTTTGACATGAAAACGGTAAAAAGAAGTATTCCGAGCTGCCGACAGCAATATTTATCGATAAAAAACAGCCCCATTGATTTCAAAAGACCGAAAGAAGCGAAAATGTTGAAACCAGATCAAAAAGATCTCGTTTCCGGTTCGGTTATCCACGTCAATTTTTGTATGAAGGCTTCTTATTATATTAAAAAGTCACATGATATTTCATAGGTGGTTCTTTAGACCGAGAAAATTTTGCAGAAGTTTTTATCAATATACTATCGCGTTAGGGGATCGAAATCTTTTGAATAAGAGTTTTTCCAGGGTTTTCTTATTTTATATACTTGAAATGTCGTGGAGTATTATTTTATAATTAATTTCTACTAATACACATTTATAAATTTGTATAGATTTAATTCTCATTAAAAATTAATTCCCAGTCAATAATAAATTTAGACATCGTCAAATATAAATATTGATATTGACTTGATCACTTAATGAATTATTTGATCAGTTGGAAAGAAATAAAAAATAAAAAAAGATAATAACAATCTGAGAAGTTTAAGATTTGAAGTCTGCGAAAAAAAGTGACCGCAAATAAAAGAGTAAATACAATAAGAGAAATAAATGAAAATAAATTGGAAATAATAATCCTCCAGGATCAAAGAGTAAGCTTTTTGATTGGACAAAGAGAAAGATAACAAAAGAAAAGTCATAAAAAAATAAACATTACTTCAAATTATTGTGAGTTATGGTTCCAATGTCGATAAGTATCATTGATACGAAAAATATGTAGTGTGAGTTGGAAAATTTTGAAGTTGTTAGTTACGAAAAGAAAAGTAAGTACCTAAGGGTAATAAAGTCTAGTTGAGAGATAGTTGTAATCAAAAGAAACAATTTTGATCTTAATCATTATTTATTAGGACATTTTCTATAGAATTTAAGCAAGAAATTTTTGTTTTTATATTTAATAAAAAAAAAAATTAAGTGTTTGAAGTGTAATAGAGTTGTAAGGGCATAAAATAATATAAAATTTGAAGCAAAATTATATGTGCTGATAAAATATGTGAGTGATATAATTTAATATAATTTATTATATTAAATTATTATTTATTAATATTTATTTAATAATTATTCAATTATTAAATTGATTACAATTATTTTAATTATTTAATTTATTTAATAATTATTTATTTATTAATGTAATTTATTTAATGAATAAAAATCATAATGACCAATTTCATTCACAAGTTTGGCAGTAAAAACATTTAAATTCATTATTTTCTTTTTCCACTAGTTTTTAATTAATAATTCTTTGTAAAGTTCCAAACAGCGAGTGTTGGATGAAGGCGGTCAAGTAGACTAAAATGAAGCCTTATCGTGAGTGTTTGTATTGGTCTGAGGCGAGAGAACAAGCTCTTGCCGGTAAAATACACAATCGATGGATAAAAGGCTGGAATAGGTCTCGATACGATACGACGATTGGATGGAAGTTGGAGATAGACGTGGAAAATGGGAATGACAGAGCCACTTCACCGGTCGTCGTGTTCACAAGTGAAATTAAGTGCCAGCGGATAGAACGCTGAATAAAGTGATAGCACGAGAGATGAAGGCATACATCTGGTTAAATGAAAAAGATAAAGATGAGATGAGGGAATTTAAACTGACATAGGGAAATCGATTTCTCTTTCCATACTTTTCAATTACAATTAGAAAAGGTTATGACCTGTTTCGTTGGGATATTGAAATTTTGTCAACATCTAAAGATCTGTATAATCGGTCATCAGACATCACTGCCTCCCACTAGTTCCCGACGCCGCCACCAGGCGGATGTTATTTTTCTCCATTAATGAAAATATCCAAATCTCATTTTAATTATTTTCTTCAATATTATTATTTTAGAAAATGTTTATTAATATTTTTCAGTATTTCGCGTAAAAGCTTTCGTATTATTATTTCTTTTTTGCATCAAAAGAAACCACTTTAAAGCTTTTTTAAGTAAAATGATTGATTACGAATACTAGAAACAGATTGATCAAAGATTCTTTAAAGCTTGTAATATCATTATGACCGTGCAAAAGAATATTGGCCACTTTGGCAAACTTCCACAGCGACACAAAAACCCAGTTAAATTTTACCCAAACAATTGAAAGATTCCCATAATCACGTTGCTACTTATGCAGTAAAGAATACTTTAGCAAATCAACGGATTTCAGAAAAGGAAAAAAAAAGTTTTTCCAACTTAAGTATGCACTAGAATTCAAATTTGCGCGCGCAAGCGCGGACTGTAGCATTTGCATATATTTTCATGCATATGATATATTCGACCAATCACATCACGAATAGTTTGGTTTCACATACATTTCATCTCAATTTTATTATGGGATTTAGCGTCTTCTCTGGTGATATTAATAAAACTTTAATCACTTGGAAATATTTCAAGATCTAAATCTCCTAAATCTAAAATTCTAGTCACGGGGTATAATAAGATGATAAAAGATTTTAATTAAATTTCCAAATATATTTATATTAAATTCAAATTTAAATATACAAATTTAATACCTGTATGTGGTATTGAAATTGATTGTCTAGTAATTATTGGAAATAAAGTTCTTTATGTAGTTATTCTTCTTTAGAATAATAGACAGAAAGAATACTCTGCGGTCATTTAACAATTAAACCAAAATAAATTCGATGAATTGGTCATCTCTGGCAGAGTTGGTCAGGATTTGTGTATATATATATATATATATTGAATATAGTTTATTGTATATATAAGATAGAATGAATGGTACATAGTGGATAATATTGAACAGTATACTATTGAATGTATAATAACAGAGATATTCGCTATTCAGCAATATTCAATTCAATGTAATTCAATTGAATATTAATTATACAGCAGAGAAACAAAATTATAAGTATTTGATTTCCACAAAAGAGTTATCTCCGAACAATAATAATTTCTCGACAATTTATACTCACATCGAAAACCAGATTAGATTCTCGGGTCTTGATATCGAAGGACTTTCACATATTTTTCAGTATTTTATTTCTTTATTTGGGTAGAAAGTTTATGTTTCGCACGTGAGCTGCATAACAGTTTATCACGTGAATAATTACTTATATAAGTAAGATTTCTTGTAAGATAAGCTGGAGGGTTAATAATAATTGACTGATTAATTTGAGATTGAATTTATCTCGAAGAATTTTGAAAATAAAATTTGAACAAATTTTAGATGTCTTTAAAATTGGAATTTTATAATAAAAAAATGAAAACTGTAAAGGTTTTGAGTTAAATAAATCCTCAAAAGGTCAAAGTTATGTCGATTGACTCGGACAATGCATTGTAATTTATTTTCTCAGCGGATTTTTCAGTAGCTTTTTATCTAGGATAGAATGTTTTAGATTGGTTTCGAATTCAATCTATTGGGAATTAAAAATTTGCGATGAGAAAATAAAATTACGCATTTTTTCTCGGTGAGCTCTAGAACTCACCAGTGAACTTTTGATCTACGAAAATCAATCAAAATGTTGCCTCTATTTTTTTAACACTAATATATTCCATTTCACACGGAATTAAAATCTAAAATTTGATGGAACAGAATAAAATAAATCTAAAAGCTATTTTTGTGAGTATGAAGATGACTGAGTTATGTAAATCTCTCGTAAAAATGAAAACAACATTTAAATAATTATTAAAGAAATTGTAAAAGATGTCACGAATGAGGTGAAGTGAGAGATAAATTGACTCGTTGACAGCCGGGGGTGGAGAATTATAAATAAATAAAGTAAGAGTCGCCGCTGCAGCAAGTTAACTAAACCATCCGTGGTGCAGTCACGAGGATAAAACTACATTACACTGAACCCTAAACTCTGAGCTAGCACGTCGAGGTTTACTAACGGACTTTACTCTGACAGCTAATCCGTTTATCCTAGGCGTTGGAATGCCATCCAGATTTGAAGACTAGTGAAATAGATACCGAAAAAAGTTGTTGAAAGGTGAAATGTCCAATTTAATGGCTCGTAATTACTTTATTTCACCGGCTTAACTTTACGATTTAAATAAATATTTATTACGGACCATTAAAGAAATATGACGGAAGTAATTACGTGATTTATAGTCAAAAAAAAAAAAATTACAGTTTCACATTACAATTATTACAAATCCTATAATTCATACATTTTAAATTGTCAAAATTAAATTCGAAATTGTAAAAACTAATATTTAAAATTGAATTTATAAAAATGTAATTTGAAACTAGAATTTTTTTTTTTATAATTCTTTAAATGACTTCTTTAATAACATCACAGGACATAATATTAAATCTATGAAACTTACGAGGATTTTCAGATTTATTTTTTTAACGATCACAAATCATTCGCACCGCAAGTTACGGTAATAGCCCTAGTACCCGAGTACTGAAAAAGAAAAAAAATGAATACCCCAGTAAATATTTTTTCAGTCGTTCGACACTCATTTCGCGTGCAAATAAGGCTGCCTATTAGTGCATCGCGGTTCAATGCTACCACTCGTTATCTAATACTTGAACTACACCGTTCGATCAGTCATACATCAACCAGGACAATCGCGATAAGGCGCCGGTATAAAATATCGATTTTTCCGTATTTGCGTTTTTAAATTTTTTAAACCGTACTTATTTCTAGCGTATCATCATTACTCTCATTGCCAATGTTGACATAACAAAAACATTGATGATAAATTTTACTTATCTGATAGTCATAATGTTAATAGTGTACGATAAAATAATGCATTAAGTAGTTCAAGCACATTATAGTCGGACATTACCTCGAACGGATGCAAACTATATAATTGTTTCAATTTTTTCGCTCAAAAATTCAAATTTTGATATTAAATTTTTGACTGCTTCCACAATTTTATTCATTATTAATTCATTTCTAATCATTAATCATGATTTAATAATTAATATCCAACATTGTTAATAATTTATTTATTAAAATCAATTGCTTTTTGTAAAAAAAATCTAACATATTTAATAATACTCTATTATTGATTTTTATTTTGTTCAAATCAATTATGTAAATATTTTATTGAGAAGAATGTTTTCTCAAAATTTTCTTCATTAAATCTTCTCATCCCGCGGGAGTTTTGAAATCAGATCAAGAATTATTTTATTAAATTTAAAAATTTATCGAGTGAATAAACACTGTCAAGTTTTGAAATATCTTCAAATGTATCACAACAAAAATTCCATAGCAGTTTGAGTAGATAGAAATATTTATATTTGAAAATTTTTTTTGTCGTATCTAAAGAAGGGTCAGATAATTTGATCACGCTGAAGGCCAACCACCTTAAAATTATAACGAAAAAAAATAAAATATATCGTAACATTCCACTTTCTCCTTACCCAAGAGTTTCTTTTTTTTCTACCCTAATTTAATAAAATAAATAAACACGGAAAACATCGATCTCACAAAGGTAGTCGACATACCTTCATTTCAACCTTTCCAACACAAAAATTTCTTCTCCGACTATCCATAAGATTTTCGAATAATCAAAAAATTGATAAATGAATTTTTTTATTTTGAATGTATCTTTAATTTCTTCCCTTCTTCTACCAGCAAAATAAATTACCTCATCAAAAACTTGGTTTTCTGGCATTAAAATTAAAAAGCACATTAATAACTAAGTAGATTAATTAAAAGACGTAAATAATAATATTGTATATGTAAGCGGCATGATGGCCGAGCGGACTAAGTCATGATCCCGTTAGTTCGTTCGTGCATCATGTCGTGAGGCGAGGGTTCGAGCCCCGACGGTTGTTCGAATAGTTCCAACACCAACCGTCGGAAATCGCTCCGGTAGCCGACTGTACTGGCATGGGTTTTCTCTGTGGTTTCCCCATCGCCACTATTCCAACAACCGATAGAAAGGGGTGAGGAATAGGGTAAATACAGTACAGAAAGCACAAGTCGGTCCACAACCGCATTGAGAATAGAATTATGTGCGAAATGATATGTTGATTATAAAAAGCGGAGAACATGTTGATAATAAAAAGTGGAGAACATGTTGATTATAAAAAGAGCGGAGAACATGTTGATAATAAAAGAGTTGAAAGATTGTGTTGATAATATAGAGCGGAGCATATGTTGATAATAAAGAGTTGAAAAAGACTATATGCGAAGAAGCTGAGACAATTAGCCTTGTAAAAACCAGAAAACGGTATACAAGTAAAACTCATAATAATAATATAATATTGTATTGTATATGTAATAAAAATAAAATTTTTATTATAGAGTGTAACTATTTAATGCAAATTTATCCAAGATTAAAGAGTTATCGTCAAGATATCACGCAAGTTACCATGTTTAATAATCACCATGCTCAAATAATTATAATATATAACACCAAGGGTGAGATCATCACGTTAACAACGCCTGCAGCTGGTTATGGTTGACTGGGCTTCTCTAACCGTACAGGTCATATACCTCGCTCAATATTATGTCAGTTCCGTTTATGGAAATCCGGTTTACCATAGCTTCATTTTTGAATAAATGATATTAATATGTAATGGGGAGTTTCCCATAATGACTGAATATTACACGGAGAAAAAAATTTTGCTATAGGAACTCTATAGTAGTTAGTTAGTTGTAAAAAGTTCCAGTAGGTTAACGTTTTCTTATGGTAACAATACCGTTTGGCTCCTGCAACTCTACATCGTTAAGCTCTGAGAGCTAAACGTTATTTACCTCTCACAACTCTACAGGATCGTTCTGAGACTATAACAAATTTTTAGCAGTCTGATTAATAATTTTTTTTACGATTTAGCATTAATAATTTAATAAATAAATGCGACAGAACGAATTTATATTGCCAACAATAATTCTATATGACAAATAAGAATAGTATTATAATAGAAATAAAATAATAATAGAACTTATATTACAAATAAAAATTATTTGTAAAATAAAAATATGGTCGTCACAAAATTATCTTATTTTCTTGATTATATCAATAAATATTGGACATAAAATCACTACCGGATATGCACAAGAAAAGATAAATAAATGAAAACAAATTTTATTTTGTGTTAAATGGGGTCCTTTGAATTTATTCCGATAACTTATTACTTATTACAATATATTCAACTAATAAATTTAATTAACAGTCACTGCAAATGAACCTTGAAAAACCACAAATACAAAACTGTTCTAACGAAATTCAATTTGACAAAAAAAAAAAACCTATTTCCTTAAATAAATAAACTGGAAACTTAATTGTCCTCATATATTTTTAATAATATGGATGAGTAACAAAATAATTCTGTTTGTCATTTCAGAAGGTTATGAAATATGTCAGCGCACTCCACTACTACACAACGTAGGGCGCTCCCAACTATACCGTTTGGCTCTGAGAACAATCCCGTAGAGCTCTGAGAGCTCAACAACATTGAGTTATCAGAACTAAATAACATTATGTTACTGTAACTCTACAACGAATAGTAAACTGTGTATAGTTGTGGTAACTCTACAGTTAGGTTACCAGAACGAAAATTTTTTTTTCCGTGTATCATTAATTTTATATATTACATTTCAGTTTTAATTTCTAGGGATAAAAATCAAATTTTTAATTTTTGTTGAAAAATCTTGAGCTATTTATAAAAAAAAGAGAATAAATAAAAACTTCAAGTGTGTTATAAAAAAGTTTTTCTTCAATAGCAATTTATATCAAGATTGTTTGTTTAGCTTTAATTTATGATTAACTTCGCAAATATAACATTTAATGCCGTCGGATAAAAGCAGTATTTTTTAGTGTGCTACTTAAGTAATGACCAATGAGCTTTAAGGATAAAAGTAAGAACGAAGTAAAAAAAAAAATTTTCACCAGACTTAAACTTCCTATCGCGCCCTTTTGCAAGCACGCGAGGCCGCTTGTCAATTCCAAGCTCACATTTAAACGCAATTAAACGACCTTCTGAACTTTTGCTCACTTGAACTCTACATGCCAGTTGAACAACATTAGTTTATTAATTTATTACCCGCAATTACACTCGGTTCATTTGATTTCGCTTTCAAGCAAAAGAAATAAATGCTTAATAATTATGAATTAAACTACAACTTAAGTTTCAATTTATTTTAATAATTGATAGCTCTGAAAATTAATGCTTCAAATTTTTACAACTAATGTTCAATTTTTTACTTTTAAATTTTAGTAAATATTGGCTAATAATTTATAAGGTTGTTGTTTTCTAGCCGCGATAAATGGTACGTTAAAACCAACAAAGGTGGAAAAATTTAAAATTATTGCATGAAGTAAACCGTAAGTAGAGTAACAGAAGGTTTAAATGAAGCCTATGGTTAAAATGATTACAGTGATAACAAGAAAAGTAAACGGTCTTGGGAATCTTCCACGACGAAAAGATAACAAGAAAATAAATGTTGGCTCATGGATTATCGATCGGGTTACTTTACATGCGTAGCTTTAGCTTTAGGGGCTTAGATTTATCTTTGTATCTATGTATATAATATATTTGGATATATTTAATACCACCTAGTATATATTTCACGGCGATGGTGATATTGTGATATTACTTTCTTCTATGGGAAATCCAGTTGAAAATTGGGCGTGTTCGTATGCAAATCATCCACTCGGCTCTGCCGTAAAATGGAGTTTGTAACGAATTTTGAATAAATTTTCTCTCTGGATTGAACGGCCAAGAGCCCTGAAGTTGTTGTTGAAATACATATTAAATTCATTTAGCTTAACTTGATAATGAATTAAATGTAATGGCCATTAGAATTGAATCTATAATATCAGAGTTTTTTTAATCGTCATACACTTCAATAATTCTGAATTAATACAATGTTATCATACAATTAAGGATTTTAAAAATAGATTCACAATTTTATTTATTTCAATAAAAATTGATTTATTATTTTGTTCTAATTATCATTAAAAAATAAAAGATTTTACATTTTTGTATTTCTACAAGTAGAACAAGAAAAAAATTTTTTTTATTGTTAAACGTATGTAGACATATTTTATTAAACTATTTTCGATCGAAATAAATTTTTTTTACCATTAAAAGCTTTAAAATTAATTGAAAGATTTATTTCAAAAAATTTTCTCATAAATTCGTCGTTGATTTTTTTTTTTTAAATAAAGTGATCATGAAACTAACAAATTACTATAATTTTTAATTTTAAAATAAAAAAAAAACAACAATATACAACGTAACATTTGTTTCAAATTTAAAAAAAGCCTCAAGATAATACACTGTTAAAGACCGTTTAAAATTAAATTAACAAATGCCTTTGCAAAGCTATTTAGATTAATTTACTCCACGCTGGGAATGAGTCCCGATCGGAAATGCTTGGCTGGCTGGCGTTATTACCTCAGTGACGCCGTACACCAGTACCGGAGTATATACGTACTGAGATCTAGGTACTTTGATGTGAACGATGCAAAAGGTTTACTCAACCCTTTTACAAAGTACACGTTCGCAAATTCTCTAAACTACGCCTTCCAAGCCATCTGATTCTAATCCACACCATACGAGTGGAGCCCTTATCTCTGATGTTTGCTCGCGTCTCGAATAATCTCGGTTTCTAAAACGCACATACTATAAATAGAACTCAGCTAATTCAACACAGAGAAAAATTTAAAAACAGAATTCGAAGGAATTCAATTTATAAGCACCCTGTTGCTCTGAATTTTTGCTCGAATTCCAGCAGACGGTACTCGGGCTCAAGCTAAAACAAATTTAACTGCTCTACTCGATTCATTTATTTGATGATGGCTCGCATGTAGGCGTATAAAATCCATGAAAAATTCCATGAAAATAAAGCGTAAAATAGAACAAATGCGAGGAGAATTCCGGGTAGATCTCATATCACTCGTCGCCATGCCGACCGTTACATTTACATCTGTCACATTCAATCGCGCGTGTGATTCATATTTGATCAATAATATACTTTGATTACCATATTGATGGACATCATCAAAAGTGAAGAGTCGTTATGATTTTTTTTTATGATTGCAATCATGGATTACGCATTTGATTGGAAAATTTACGTAATTTCCATTGCTATACATAATTTTCTTCTGAATTAGGTACAGAAATAATCAAATCATGATTAAATTCATAAAAATTGTCTCTTTTTTCACATTTTTTCAAACGCGCTCTATTCATTATATTTTTACGCTAAAAGCAGGTACATGAGATTTTTTTTTTATTTTAATTAAGCCACAAAAAATGGATTTGTTTTTATCGAATTTTTTTACTCTCGTTATCGACGTTAATATTCAAACCGTCACTGTGTAATTAAAATTGATCTGTTGTGACTGAATGATTGAAAAACTTACTTCTGAAAAAAGTCAATTTCCATTTAAATGCGTCATTTTAATTAATTTAAGGTTTCAGTGAAGTTATTTACGTATTTTTGAACAAGAATAAAAGACTAAAAGGTGAAATTTCACGCATTAAAAGATAGTGTTAAAGATAAAAAATTTTAATTCCTTCGACGAGTTTACAATAATTAAGTAAATTGAAGTACATCAATTTTATTCCGTTTGCTATAAAATAATTTTAATCTTACTCAAACAATTGATACTTACAATATGAAAAATTTTAATATTTTAATTACATGCAGAAAAATAAAATATGTACTAATCTATTGACGCAATTTCATTATTCAAGGAAGCAATCAATCGATTTTTTTATGAGGGTAATCTATTTAAAGTGCCCTCATTAGCCTTGAATGAGATACGTAATTAATTTTTTTCAGGTATTTATTTATATAAATTCTTCAATCACTTTTATTTTCATTCCAATGAATATGAATATTTTTATTGACAACTTCTGAGTAATAATTGCGCCTGTTGTCGTTCAGAAAGCTCTTCTTTGAGGAAATAGTTTTTTTTTTATATAAAATTTTATTGAACACAAGAATTTATCAATTTTTTCTTATTTAATTATAAAATAAATTGATCATTTTCTTAATCTTTATTTTAGGTATAAATAATTTAATGATCAAAATATATAAAAAGATTAAAACGTTGTTAATTTATATGAGGACTGCCCTTGTAATAATAATTATTCATAAATATTTAATCCCAACTCCGGGAAGCAATTATTTTGAAACGGAAGAGTAAATTGCCTGTCAGAGACAGAGACAAAGAAATTATACATTCCAAGTTTAGTCGGGCTTGTCAAAGATTAGTGTGTAACAATGATGATCATCATCCCGGAGCTAAAGTTTTATACACAACGGAATTCATTCGCTTATGGAAAATAAAGCAATAAAAAGTTTTATCTCCTTGTTTCTCTTAATGTTTAACGAGCATCAAGTGGGTTTACTGTTATATTCAAATTTATAATACTAACAAAAACAATAATAATTTTAGATTTTCAGGTAATTCGCACTCCAGTTTAATAAAAACAATTTTTTCAATTATTAATAATAATAACATCAGTAATAATAAAAAATAACAAAATGTTTCGTGCGACATTAAATTTATTGAAGCTGATATTTTTAATGTTAGATTAAAAATGTATATCGCGCACAGAAATCTATTCTGTATAAATATTCAAAGTATTTGAAATACGTGATTGGAATACTCTAAATGTTGACACCCAGGAATTTTATCATAGTGTACTATAATACGCCGCCAGCATTCTTTAACAATAATATAAATTTTCATATCATGAGTTATTTTATATCAATATAAAATTATGTTCCAGTCCAATATGACACGCTGAACTGAGGGGCTTGAGTATAAGAAGTTTTCAACTTTATATGCGATTCAGTCACGATCTAACAATTAAACTATTCACTAAGAATTTCAAATTAAATACGTCATTTTTTATTTATTTAATTTTCATCACATTTAATATTATTTATAGATTATCTCCCCAAATAATTATTATATTATAATCCTTCGATTCCAAAATTATACCATCACATTTGAGGACTTACTAAAATAAGGATCCCATCTTTTTCAATCTTTTAAAAATTTATCGATTGCAAAAAGTTTTCTAGTAATATACTTTTCAACATAAGATAAATTTAATAGAATTAATGATACGTCTAATTTATTTTTTACCGAATTTAATATCAAAAATTGATCATTATTTTAGCGAGAAATTTTTGCATTAGCCAAAAGATACATTCACCCTGAAATGAATGACTTACAATAAAAGTCCTTACAGACTAAACAAATATAAAATAAAATCATTCCTTCCAGGAATACAAAACCCTCTTCACTGAGTAAACAGTCTGCAAACGACCCATAACATGAATATTGATACAACAATCAGAAATTCCAATCTCACTTTACACTTCAGTTATCTTAGAGTAAAGAGTAGAGATGCAATAAGGCAGTAAATGGGTGAACAAGTAACTTGATCATTGAACATATATTTATTCCCACATCCATATCCTCGTGCTATATAAATATAGGGACCGAATAAGCGGCGAAGCAACAAGTTTATCGGGTATCGACTCTCGTAACTTCAATACTACAAATTTATACCCATAATCCATTATTTACAAACCGCGCCATCGTTTTAAATCAACAAATAACATTTTAACGACGCGATATGAAAACTTTAATTTACAGATTTTTACAAATCCCTGGGTTTCGAGTTCGAGTCTCATATTCGGAAAAACCAATGAAAATAAAAATAAAAATAAGAGTATAAATATTTATTCGCTACATCCTGATGGATGTAAATTTGTTTTTTGCTTCAGCTTCGTGGTGAAATTCTCCTTATTATTATTTACGGAAAATAATTTTCGTAAGTAGGTCGAGTTCGAGGGAATGAAACTAATTTCAATGTATGATAAAAATAATCCCTCGGTAAGATTAATGTTAGCACTTAATATATCACTTGAAATTGCCAAGTGATTGAATAGAGGATTGACCAACTTTCTCCTCACACATTTGAATCAATTTACGGTGAGAATAACCCTGAGAGCATTAAAAAACCTTCACCCTTCATTTTACGCATCGTCACCCTCGCGCTTGCTCCTTCTTTTTCTTCACACCATATATCCACTTTCATTTTTTGCGTTTTATTGATATGACGTTGAAGGGACGTCATTAACCGGCAGGAAAAAAAGTAACCTTTGATGGTGAAGTTAAAAGGTTTTGCGATCAAAATTAAAGAGTATGTACTTAGTGGTTGTGATTACTAATGATTTATGCGCGGTTTAATAGGCCAGAGATTCTTTATTTGCTCAAGAATCCGAGGATTTATGAGCAAAGACGTTTATATTAATTTTTTTTATGGGAAAAATAAAAACGTTTTATACTCGAGGGTTTTTATGAATTTTACTTGGAGAATTTTTTTACGGTGATTAGTAGATTTGTATTATTCATCCGGGTATTTATGGTATAAGTTGGATATTTCTTAAAATTTACTCCTTGAAGGGTGAGATTAAAATCTTGTAAATTATATTTCACCTTACTTTTTATTCCCTTTGCTTGTCTGTTTTTTGACACTATTGATTCGGTGGAAAAAATGTGAATATGAGGAGCGATACTTATTTTGTTTGCGAGTTATTTATTTGTAAAAAATCTAAACCCACTGATGAAAATGTCAAAAATAAAAAAGAAGCGAAGGATTTATGAAAGAAAAATATTGCGGGACCAGGGGATGCAATATTGCCAATAATAGACATTTTTGTCAGAAACATTCGTTCAAATTCGATACATGCAGATTAATAAAAATGAATGTGTTTTTTCGATTGAGTTTTTAAAAGAAACTAAATCTTAATTTGCTTAAGAATTACAAAATTTTTCTTTAATTTACGACGAGAAATTTTTTCATGAATTTTTTACGGAAATTTAAATTTTTTTGTTAAGAATAACTCTATTAATCAAGTTAAAAATTTTAATTTACTTTTTACTTTATTATATCAAAAATAATTTCATACAATATAAAAATTGTATATGAAAATGAAATGAAAAACATTATCGATAGTCGGTAAATTCCCTAAAAGATGCTGACAGCTTAAAACTTATTTTTCTGGTTCGAATCCGAGCTGCGGTATTTTTTTTATTGTAATTAATTTTTCTTTCTCAATTCAGTAACGTAAGTAATTAATAACTTTAAATACCTAAAAATAAAATTTATTCGTAACAATCTTCTTTATCACGGCCGATAATCGGGAGTCTTCCATTACACGGTAATTCGTAGCCTGAGTTTAAGAAAAGCAAAGTAAGTTCAAGTTGACAAGAGCCGCAGTGGCGAAACTGGTAACGCGCCAGAAGGGCTTAGGGCCTACACGATTCTTGTCGATGATTGTTTCCTCTGCGTTTTCGGCACTCTCTTGTTAAGGAAACTCTCGTTTGAAGAATCCTTGTAGAAACCACCGCGAGAAGCGTTGACCCTTTAGTAGGAATCTCTGTGCTGTGCTGAGTGTCTAGAGTTAACGTTCTCCCTAGGCACTTGGTAATCTGGAGTTCTCGGTTCGAATCCAAGCTGCAGTATTTTTTTTCTTTTTTATTTAAAATAATCTTTATGGTTAAATTTTTCTTATTTTTATTATTTCATCCATAATTTTAATTTCAAATTGAAGATTAATATTTTCCATTGAATACCCTTATTGTCAACAATTTGGTACTGAGTACAAATTAAGTCGAGATAATCCAATAGAATGCAGATTTTATTATTTTGTACACAAGAAGAGATTGTACACTGATAGAAGGATTTCTTAGTATTTAAAAAGATTTCTTTGTATTTAAGAAATCATTTCTTAAACATCATTTCTTAGTATTTAAAAAATATTTCTTAAATACAAAAAAATATTTCTTAAATACTAAGAAATATAACTACTAAGAAATATTTCTTAAATACAAAGAAATATTTCTTAAATACTAAGAAATATTTTTTAAATGCTAAGAAATGATTTCTTAAATACAAAGAAATCTTCTTAAATGCTAAGAAATCCTTCTATCAGTGTAAGGTAGCAGAAAAAGTATCGATTGCTTGTATGCAATCAACAGGTACTGTAAGATCAATTTCAATTATCAAAAATGGTTCAAAATGTGTATATTCACGTCAAATTCCCTGAACAACCTAGTCTGGTTAGTAATTTCAAATAAGCTCATAATTGCTGTCCGACCCTCGGCGCCGATCGCGGTATGAATAAAAGCTCCTGATATTTTGATTCAACTCAAGCTTGTTACAATGAAGATCGTTAGTTCCATTTACACTAATTAATAAAATCGATTCAAATTCATCAAATATCAATTCAAAGTTCCAATTTAATGACACGGAATAAATCGAGTGATTACCGTGATTGAATTTTGTATTTGCCCACGGAAATAAAAACAATAGAGCCCCCGTTCAATAAAGATAATTAAATCAGTAAGAATAAATAAAGCGGCATTAATAAATTGAAAAAAAAAAATTTTATAAAGCAAAGACTAGTCAAATTACGAAGCTGAATTTAATTCAACTGTTAGTTGGACCGAGTATAGAAGAAAAGTTAGATGCAAATTACTCGACGCTGAAAGTCTGTTGTCTGTACTTCCTTGGTTACTTACTGTTGAGCAAAAACAAGGAGCCAGCTATCTCTGGTTTTGAATTACATCGAACTTGTGTTTACAATGAGTAATGAGCTTTCTACGCTATTGATGTTTACAACCTGGAATCTGTAACCTTTGTTCGCTACGTGCTTTCGATTTATGAGGATACTTGATAATTGCTCATTATTATTACGCTTATTTGCGCTGTTTACGATAATAATGGTGAGTCATTACTACTCAGAAAGTTATTTAGAGAATATTAATTAAATTTATAATAAGAAATAAAAAGGTTTATTTTTTTAAAGGCTCATAAATAAAATATAATTTTATATTAATTAAAATTAAAGAAATCTCATTGTACAAAACTATGAATCAATTTAATTTTTCTCATAAAATTTTAGCGAGGTAGACTATTATATCAATAACTGCTGACTCAAATAATAAAATAATAATAATAATATTTTCCATAGAAAAATATAAATATTAAAATAGTCTGTTTGATTATTAATTATCTAGAAAATCCGTGCAGTAATTAATTGAAAATAAATTGCGTAAACACTAATGCTGACAGTAATTGATGATATCTAAGGGAGCTCATATCATTAGTATACTCAACTATAATTAAGCGGAAAGTTGTTGAGAAATATTACCTCAAAAGAGAAAATAAGTCAATAAAAGCGGTCTCTATTTTATTTTTAGTAAAAATGAAGATAAAAAGGTTTACAGAGATATCTCATTACTTTTTTCCGAGTGTATTTTACCAAACTGTAAATTGATGAAACCAACTAAATAGAAAAAAAGATAAATTTTTGTTAAGAAACTATCAGTACTGATCGATTTTTACGATGGCCCATTTATTCTATTTTTTTTTAACTTCTTCATCTAAGTTACAATCAACTGAAAATAAACCGATACTGAGGAATGAGGAAATAGGATCCAATATAATGGTAAAAGTGAGAAAAAATCCTGATTGATTGGAAAAACAGTTTTATTATTTATGAAATTCAAAGGATTCACGATTTGTTTTGGCATAAAATCGGAGAAACAAATTTATGAATAAAATAAACTATTAAAAGTTTTGGAGAAAAGTTTATCGCGTGATTTTCTCAAGAGAATTTTTACATCCCACGTGTGTTCCCAATTTTAAGTCGGAATATAACTGTGCTAGTTTACTTTTTCTTTTTTTATATTACTAAAGTTTTCATAAGAACCTTAAGCCAAAAAAATATTAAGAAAAAAGTTTACCTCAATTATGTAGGGAAGGTATGTCTAACAATTTTCATGTAAATCAGGGCGTTCTGACGTTTAAACTACCCGAGGTATCGCATTAGCAAGCATAAAATTGACTAAATTAAAAAAGTATAAATGAATAATTTTATAATTGCAATGAAAAAATTTTAATACATAATCAAAGTCATTGAGTGGAAACAAATTTTTCTTTTTAGTAGATTTTATAAATGAAATTTATTCTAAACAATCTTCTTTATCACAGTCGGTAATCGGAAGTCTTCCATTACACAGTCATTCGTAGCTTGAATTTAAGAATAGCAAAGTAATTTCAAGTCTACAAGAGCCGCAGTGGCGAAACTGGTAACGCGCCAGAACGATGGCAGGCTACTAGGTCCTATCAACGATTGCTTTAAAACGTTTAATAACATCTACGGCGAGTTGAGAAGCTCTCGTTTGGGGACCGATGTAGTACCGTGCGGGGGGTGTGTTGCGTGTTGATTCTATCCCAGTGACAGTCAAGGTTAACACGCTTCCCACGCCTGTGATAGACGGCAATCTGGAGTTCTTGGTTCGAATCCGAGCTGCAGTAATTTTTTTTTTTTAATTTGATAATTTTTATTGTTATTATTTTTTTTAATAGTATCAATTTTCTCAGGTACAATTTCAATTGGACGGTCCACAATTGTTCAAACAAAAAATATTCGGATCAAGATCATTTCACTACAAATAAAACTAGGGTATTAATAAAATAATCCCAAAACAAACAAGAAAGTAGATACAAAAAAAAAACAAAGCTAAATATTTAGTTTTAATATACCCAGCAAACATGAGAATACCATAGCAGAAATAGCGGATTTTAAAATGAAGTTACTAGCCTTGAAGGAGAAAGGTTGAATCGTTTTATCCCGAGTTTAGCAACAGGTGGGACTCGCGTTGTACTCGACACTCGCTGAGTACTTGCATGTTTTGTTTATACCCGAGACCAAGTACCTTTACATGTGTAATTTTATTAGGTAAAAAGACATGATTCTGGAATAAAACAATCCTAAAATTTATATACCTGACATTTATTCGTACTGAGGTTGCATAATAATAATAATAACATATATGAATGATTGATACTAAACATATTCAATTCTCTGACATTAAAAAGATTAATGAATTCTTTTTAAAATACGAGGAACTACTGATAAATATGGCAATCAATCATTGGTATTGATTGTTTGTGTTAGCATGCATGTTTTTTACTTCAAAACTTTAAA
Source organism: Cotesia glomerata (assembly GCF_020080835.1). Taxonomy (NCBI): domain Eukaryota; kingdom Metazoa; phylum Arthropoda; class Insecta; order Hymenoptera; family Braconidae; genus Cotesia; species Cotesia glomerata. The sequence continues at coordinate 14,909,922 of NC_058167.1, forward strand.
TTTAGGATTTGTACTACGAGGAATTTTACTTTACCACTTACAAATTGTTCAATAAAAAAAGTTTTAAAAAGTAATGAAAACTTCGGCATTTAAAGCAATAACTTTTGTATTAAAGAACAATATTAAAGCCGGGTATATTTGGGAATAACATTAAGCGAAATAGTATAAATTCCTTGGATAAAGCGATAAAGAGGGAAAATACACGAGAGGTAATATAAAATAGGACAAAACTGAAATACTCGTGACATCAGAGAGCAAACTACGTTTCAATAGATCAACAATAAAGAAACTAATACAAAGAACATATATATTTGATACAACGAAGACATGTATACTTGAGTTTGCACACATCACATACCTGAGGTTCCGTTGTTATTTATCAAATAAAATGATATAGTGTGGGGTATGGTACGATATATAGTAGCTGAAAAATTTTGAAAGCTTTGAGCAATATCGTAAAATTTCTCGGTAGAATGGCTCAAAAAATGGCGCTTTTAACCACAATAGCTCTAGGCTCTGGGGTTTCTTTTATCTCGCGTTTTAAATTGGAGAATAATAATCTTCTCATTCTTTTCCTTTCTTTTTTCGATGTTAAATATCCTTTTTAAAACTTTGTCACGATATCCAATCTATTTTAAATGAAACTTTCACTAGTTATTTGCAAAGATAAAAATAGATTGCAGGTATGCTAGGAAAAATTGAAAAAGCTCAAGGTATTATATAATTCAGTATAAAACATGATACAGTTTTGATACTTTATTATAAATAAACATCCACGTCTGGATTTTTCATCACTTACGCTTTTGCACTTCACATCTTACGGGCTTCCATCAGCTGTCCAAAGCTTATACTCTCTGAAGCTTCAATGATAAAGAAAAAAATAAATATAAAAGAAAAAGGAAATACTGTACTGTATAAATAAGTTTTTTCACGGAGCTTTGTTGGGTCAATAACCTTATTCAATTCCAGAGTATCAGTTGTATCTAGATGATATTAGATTTTTTTCTTTGACATTTTTAAGATACCTGAGTACAAAGTTGACGGTCAAATAACTATTTACATTTATAAATAATTTTATTCTGTTGTTCTTATTTATTCTGTGTGTTACTTATCAGATTTTAAATTTAAATTATTTGTTCTTTGAAATTTACTTTAGTTTCCGTAGAAGAAATATTTATTGTACAGAAGGGAAATTTTTTGTTAATTACAAGAAATATTTAAAATGCGCGATGTCGTAGTTTTATAATAATAATTTGATGAACTATAAAAATTATTATTTAAAAATAAAATTTGTTTTTTTATTAAAGAAATCAAATTATTTTATTTAACTTTTTTAATTCTAAATTCCAAACACTAAATATAACATTTTATTTCTCAACAAATTCTTATTACCGGTATTTATTTGTAATATAACAGACGAAAGCAAGAGCTTTTTCGTGTCTGAGAAATAAAGCCTGACAAAAGAAAAAGGAATGTAAAATAGTTATAGCTGTGTAATAAATATTTTTAGGTTCTTTGTTTCAAAAAATATAAGTATTATTCTTTCATAATTTCATAAAAAGCAAATCAACCTCGAGGCAATGAAAAATATCTGAAATATGAAAAATATATTGCTTTTTTCCCTTGCAACTAATTTCCAACAAAATGAAATTGGATAAAAAATATATTTAGAGGAATAAAAAATAGTTGGAGATATATTTGCGTGATTCGCTGAGGTTGCATGATTCGATAGACAAGTGCTCCATAATCCGTGGAATTTATTCCCGCGGGTAGATCTTACTTTTCAGAGCTTGGAATTTATTTACAACCTTAAATCATTGAAAAGAACAAAAAAGTTTATAGTGCAGCAAACTATGTGTTTATAAAGTCGCCTGAACTTCCTGTAAATCCACTAAAAAACGTGACTTTTGCTCAACAAAAAGTTCCAATGCACTAAAACTAATTTACTAAATTTAAAAAAAAATGTTATATATTTAAAATGAAATTTTTTTAACAGTAACAATTTTTTTCTTATCAATTATCAACTGCATAAATTATCTCTTTTAATTTACGAAATATTTCCTTACTACGGTCGGTAATCGGCAATCCCTCATTACACGGTAATTCGTAGTCTGAGTTTAATAATAGCAAAGTGAATTCAAGTTGACAAGAGCCGCAGTGGCGAAACTGGTAACGCGCCGGAACGATGGCAGGCTACTAGGTCCTATCAATGATTGCTTCAAAACGATTTTTGTTTGGTCCCTTTGCGTTGGGAAGCTTTCATTCGGGGACCAATGTAATACCGTGCGGGGGGTGTGTTGCGTGTTGATCATATCCCAGTGACAGTCAAGGTTAACACGCTTCCCACGTCTGTGATAAGCGTCAATCTGGAGTTCTCGGTTCGAATCCGAGCTGCGGTAATTTTTTTTTTTGTCATAATTTTTTTTTTTTCAATTTAGTCAGTTGCATAAACAAATTATCACTCTGAAATTTTATAAATAAAATTTTTTTTAAGCAATTTTCTTTATCACGGCCGATAATCGAGAGTCTTCCATTACACGGTAATTCGTAGTCTGAGTTTAATAATAGCAAAGTGAATTCAAGTTGACAAGAGCCGCAGTGGCGAAACTGGTAACGCGCCGGAACGATGGCAGGCTACTAGATCCTATCAATGATTGCTTCAAAACGTCCTACTTATCTGATCTCATCTACGTTGGGGAGCTTTCATTCGGGGACCAATGTAATACCGTGCGGGGGGTGTTTTGCGTGTTGATCATGTCCCGGTGAAAGTCAAGGTTAACACGCTTCCCACGTCTGTGATATACGGCAATCTGGAGTTCTCGGTTCGAATCCGAGCTGCGGTAATTTTTTTTATTGTCATATTTTTTTTTATTTCAATTCAGTCAGTTGCGTAAATAAATTATTACTCTGAAATTTTATAAACAAAATTTTTTTTAAACAATTTTTTTTATCACGGCCGATAATCGGGAGTCTTCCATTACACGGTAATTCGTAGTCTGAGTTTAAGAATAGCAAAGTAAGTTCAAGTCTACAAGAGCCGCAGTGGCGAAAGTGGTAACGCACCAGAACGGTTTAGGGCCTACACGATTCTTATCGATGATTGCATCCCTAATGCTTTGGTACCGTCATTAAGGAAGCTCTTGTTAGAGGAATCGTTGTAGAAACCACCGCGGGATGTGTTGGTTCATTGTAATCAGTGTGTTCTCGTTCTTGAATGCAACACTCCCTGGGCTTTCGGTAATCTGGAGTTCTCGGTTCGAATCCGAGCTGCGGTAACTTTTTTTTATTATTTATTTTTTTTTTTTCAAGAAAATTTCAGTAATTTCTTACTCTTAATTTTGATACTAATAATTGAAAAATTAATTAATTAAAAGAAAATAGTAAATAATAAAATGAGAAATATTTCTAACTAAGAAAATACAAAACTAAAAGATTATTATGATGTCAAACAATAAGTATGTAAAGTACGCCTCGACGAACGTGTACGGTATAATCAGAATGCGTGTTGTTATGTGTAAAATCGCATCCTTTCAGATTCGAAGGTTTAATATGTACGAAGAGAGTGGGTGAAGAAGAAGAGAAAAGAAGATCAGGCTAGGCAGGGAGGGAAAATCGTGAGTCCGGAACTCTCTCCCAGGCACAGGGGTTCGTCGATCGATGCCCCGGGCGGCTATCTATATATAGCGAATGCCCTGTTCACCCCCTAGTTCTCCTGGTAAGCGCCGTCGAATCTCAGGGGTAACTCCTGTTGTTTTTCATCCCTCAGCCTGTTACGCTAACCCTCTTCACACACCAAACTTACTCACGTACTTTCACTCCTACTTTTTATCAATTTTTTAAACATTTCTCATTTTATTTTATTTACTATCTTACTTCTAGTGATACTTTAATTATAATTTTTTGCACTTCTTTACCGGGTTCATTTCATTCCAAACTCTTGAGTTAATTAATGTAAAATTAATTAAAAGCAAGTCTAATATTTGAACAAGAGAAAATTAAGTCAAAATAGACATTTATTATTTTTTGATCATGTAAATAACAATGTTCACTTTTATTTTTCTATCATTCAAAATAATTTTTGTACAAACGCATTTTATTTTTATCAAACATAAGTCAGGGTTGAAATAAAAAATTTTATTATGAGCAAATCTTATCTTAAGTCAAGCTGAATAAAACATTTATAACTTCTTGATTACTAAAGTCGCGATAAAAGTAAATAAATAAATAACAAAGTTTCTTGTCATCCAATTACAAAACAGCAATAATGCAAACAAGGATTAACAGTGTAGTTGGCAACTTTATTTTCATTTTCTCAACTTGACACTTGCATTGTAAAAAAAGAAAAATCATTTTTCGTAAGACTTTAGTGTTAGGTAATAAAGAAAATTAAAAGAACAATAGAGAAAGCACTTTAATTTCAATCGTGATATAATTCGTTACGAAGAATATTAAGTTTTAAACACTTTAATTTAAAGTTAATGGTAGTACTCAACAGTCTTTTACTGTTAATAATTATTGAAAAAAATTAATTTATAAAAAATCTTACAAGAACTTGAATTTAAATGTAATTAATAAAATTTTTATTTTTTATGTTTATAGATTTTTTAATATTTAAAAATCGATTCCTTGAAAATTTATGACTTCAATAAAAGTATAATATTTGCATGATAAATAAAATTTGAAAAGGCAATAATACAAATATGAAGCGCGCAATTTAAACTCAAAGGAATGTCAATCTTTTTTTCATTAAAAATTCATTTGTTGAATAAATCATATCAACTTATAATCTTTTTCTGTTAAGCTCGAGCTTTTGCTATTTGCCGCCCCGTATGGATAGTATCTATTATCAAATACTACATTCGAAAAATGAAAAAATAATATAAAAAAAAATGTATCAAAGCTTTGCTAGTGAGTAAACTGATAATATATTCACCGATTTCTTTTTAGTTTAACTTTTGGATATTACTTTATGAATTGTGAATTATCATAAACAAATATTAATAAAGAACTTAATTACTTTTGAGCGCGGATACTGATAATAATAAATGAGAAATTTAGTTTTTAATGAAGAACAATAAAGTTGAACAGCTGACTGAACAATGACCGCGTAATTAAGTTATAAGTATCCTTTGAATTAGAGTCTCGATTACTATTTATCAATGTTACTCTCTATTACCTTTGAGTATGCAGCTAATTTTGTATGCGCATAAGTGTCTGTACATCAAAGACTTGATGACAATGTTCAAGGCATGTACAACAGAGGCGATATCAAACTTGATATACCTCAGAAACACTATTCACTAGATGTATATTACGTCGACCGAGATTATAGTCTGTATTAACTGACTCCATTCGGATTTAGGGAGAAATTTAATTATTTATTGATTGCTGAAATTCGTGAAATTTAATCAAAATTTTAATTGTGAAAATAAATATTAAGATCCAAGTTTTTCATTTCGACTTATTAGTTTATATTATCAAAGTAAATTCAGATTCTGAAGTTTTAACAATTTTGTAAAAGTCAAAGATAATTTTCCGAAAAATTGCGTGTCAATTTGTGAATAAACTTAAAATTAATGATCTAAAAAAATAACAAATACTTCGAAGAAAAAAATTTTTTTACTTAAAAATCTGTTAGTTTAAATATTTTACTATGAATTAGTTTCAAGTTTAAAAATGATGCTTTTTAATTCTTTCAATGTTATTGAAATTTCTTAACGTAAAATTATGTCCAATTTAATTTTCATAGCAAATATTACTTATCAGAAATTATTATCATCACTGCACATAATTTTATTAGTTCGACGACAGGTATTTATTTTTCATTACATTAATAGAAATTGACACTTAAACAAAATTATTGTATTTTTTTATTTTTAGTTAAAAGTTAATTACAATTAAATAATATATTTCTATAAAAAAAAAATTTATTCTAAAAACTTTTAAATCTAATTTTGGGACAAAATACCACTGCAAATATTTTTAAAGTATAAATTTCTATACAAATGACGATAAAAACAGTTTTTTTATAATTTTAAAGTCTCTAAAATAAAACCAAGCAAGTGAAAGCACTAAAAAGAAGTCAGACGTAAAAAAATAGTTGAAATAAAATATTCGTCTGAAAGTGTACTATATAAATACAAATATAAATATGAATATGAGTGAGTGTGTATAAATATTCATGTTTTCGTGGGTAAAACGTCTTTCTCAAGCGCGCTGTCGTAGAACCCTCGCTCGAACGCCTTAATACTATCACTGTGAAACATTGTTGCCCTTTGTCGCGCTCATATGTCTACATACTCGCGTCTCATCCACCCCCAACAAAAATACCACAGTTACCGCGATATGGATACGAATATTTAACTACAAAAGTTGTTTGTTGCAAGTCAGCGTTAAACGTGTCTCCGAAACGACATTTCTGTACAGTACAAGCAACTGCTTTTATATAAACTGACTTAAAATCTTTAGAGTAGGTTCATGCAATCTGAACTTTATGGTTGCGGTCTGACGAGCAACGTCCGCTGCCAAAAGTTTCGAATTTATTGCGACATTTTTGTTTGATTTCTTGGGGAAAACTGAAGAACGATTATTGATGTCATCAATCATTATTAACGCTTTTAAAGTCAAGATTTTCAAACCATATGAAGTTTTATTAAATTAATTAAGTTTTATTTATTTATTAATTCATTATTATTTATTTATTTATTAATTAAGTTTTATTAAATTAATCTTTTTTACTCTTGTTTAAAGATATTCAATTCGAATTTATTCAAGGAATTTTTTTCAAAAATGAGTTCAAGTAAAAAAAAAATTTTTTTTCTCAAATTTTTTTGCTATATTAAATGAAATAAAAAATTATTCTTAGACCAATAATATAAAATTAATATAAAATTTCTGAAAAAACAAATTTCAAGATAAGAAATTCTTGAATTAACACAATAAGATCTTTTTAAAATTGTTTTCTTGAATCAAAAATATTTTTCTTGATGAAATATTTTTTTTTCATTTCATTGGATATTTTTATTGTTTGTAGCAGCTTACTAGATTATAAATAATTAAAAATATTATATTCTTTGATGTGTTCAATAAATTGGAAAATAATTTGTCTAGCGGATAATAATTATGACAGAGTAAATAGAGTTAGTGGGTATCATAGATCAAAGTATTCCCAAGAAAGTTCGATAGTCAGTGCACAGACCAAAACAACACAAGCCAGAGTTTACACGTGGATCATACCAGTATGATAGTAGATAGACAACAAGAGAGACAAGATCATGTGTTTAACGTGACAAGGCATATAAGGCAAATTCCCCTATGACATCCTTTACAATATCTATTGCGTGTGCCACAACATCTACTAACGGTTCCGTTCAGCGGATACGAATAGCATCCAAGGTGATGCTGCTAAAAGTTTTCACCACATCAAAGTTGCACACGCTTAAATAACACACGGTTCAGGTATTCGGTAGTCAATATCGGGATCACCACATTGGCTTTTTACATTTTTCATTATCGCGAAACTGGGAAAAAGTTAAATCACCACCTCGGATTTATTTTTTCATTTTATTTAAAGTTTAAACCAGTCAGTAATTTATTTTTGAAATAGAGATAGCTATTTGCGAATTTATATCGCATTTCATTCACAAGGTAACAATTTACTCTGATGAAACGTAACATTTGTTTCTATATATAAATATAGAGATACGTGTAATTGATTGCGTGAGAGAGTGAGCTCAATTTCTCTTATTCACGCATCAGGCGTAACGAACCCGATGTTAATGTTATTTATATTAAATATTTAGTAATGTTGAGCAAATGCTACAAAATTGTATGAGATTTTAATTTAAATTTAAATTCAATCATACACTCATTTTAATTGTTATTTAATTCCACTAAATTTACATTTTCATTTCTGTAATTTAATCTAAGAACCATTCATTATATTTTACCATGTAACACTTAATTAACCGGATAGTCAATTGGTTGCACGTAATCTTTACTATCGACTTTAAAAATTAAATATAGTTATCTGAAGACAAAATCATATTATTTATTGCGAGAGAGAAGGGTTTAATCTCCGGTGAGGATAATGGATTACTTTAATTTTCGATTTTTAATTTTCTGGAAAATTATATTCAACCACTTATATTATATTCAGAAATTAAAGTAAAAAAAAATAGATATAAAAAAAGTACGTGCAATAAATAAGGAATTGAGTTTCAAAAGGGTATCTTTTCATTTTTCATTAATCGAGACAAAAAACTGGTTATCTTCAATTATAAATATTTTTATTGAACTTTTTTTATTTAGCTATAAAGTGCTATCGGTTATGAAGCTACAATTCGATTTTCATTTAGAAATCTTCATAATTCTCAAAGTAATTAATATTTAAAAGTTCAAAAACTACACTGATAAAAAATTGACTTGACTCAAAGAGCCAAACTTGGACCAAGAATACCATTTTGAAGAAAATGATATTCTTAAGTCAAGAGAATAAATTCTTGAGCTAAGAAATTATTCTTGGTCTAAGAAAAATTTTCTTGAGTCAAGAATTTATTCTCTTGACTCAAGAAAATATTTTTCTTCAAAATGGAATTCTTGGTTCAAGAGTTTGGCTCTTGAGTCAAGTCAATTTTTTATCAGTGTACTTTCTTAAAATACGAAAAGATACCCTTTTGAAAATCAGCTCCTCAAATATAATATAATAATATATTTGATATTAAGTGTAAAAAAATTTGTCTGACTTTAGACAAAGTTAACTAAAATTTAATATAATCAAATTTCAATATTTTTTTATATTTAAATTTTATTATTGATTCATTAGATTTTTACAAGATTTTAAATCAGACCCAAATCGAAAAATCAAAAATAAATATTTTTAAACGCGACTCTTCTATATTATCACAAAAAAAATTTTTTTTCCATTTGAAGGAACAAAAGATCTGATTATAGAGTTATGAAAATGATTTGTCAACTTTTTGTCAGTATAAATTTGTTCTGTAAGCCAAGATGATCACAACTGATCCAGAAAATAATTAAGTACAAGCTTATACAGCTTTATATGAAATAAAACTATGAAAGTATGATGATAATCTGCGACATAAAAATTTTTATGAGTGAAAACGAAATGATTTCTATTGTATTATAATAAAAATAAGAGTAACTGGATTATTATTTACCCAAATAAAACAAACATAAATATAAACACATTTGAAATATGTTATGAGGACAATAAATGTCTTATAAGTCTTGAAGACGCCTTTTTATGGACACAAAAGTTGGCAAAAATAAATTCTTTTATGTGACATAAAAAAAGTGTCGGTATATGAATGATAAAAGAGGACGATGTGATTACAATGCTAAAGTACAATAAAATACAAGATATGAGTTTAAACAAGTGTAGTGCAGCCAAAATGAAGCCCATAAGAAGAAGAATAATGTGATGAGAGTTAGCAGACTTTTAATTTAAATAGACTCGTTTTTTATTTTGTTTTTTCTATTTAAACATCAACTAACTCAAAACGAAACTTAGCTAAAACTTATTTGCCACGGTCGATGGACTTTCTGACGAGCAAAAATTCAACAGATCGATAGATGTAGTCAGGTATAAAATAAGTACATTGCTGTTAACGTCATATATGTTAGTATGAACGATCGCGTGGCTTTAATCGCGCGGAAAAGAGAAGGAACGTAAATGGTATCACGATATAGATAAATCTACGAGTCAAATGATAACGAATATTAAGTATAGGAGCCAGATAGTTTTTTATTTAATTATCAAATTTATTTATTAACAAACAAACTAATAAATTAGTCATTTTAGAGTTTGGACTTTTTAGTTTTAAGTTTTATTTAAGAGTTTTATTGATTTTTATATCAATATTTTTTTTTGGAAATTGACTACTTAATAATTTTTGAATTTTATATCTCTTAAAGTTATGATTTAAAACATAGACAATAAATATTAATTTAAATCACTTTTTATAAATAATTGTTAGAATTTTATTTATCAAAAAATTTGAAATTTTTTTATCGCTTTAGTTTTTTTTTATTAAAATTAAAAAAATTTTGTATTAAAAAATATTCTTTGGGGATTTTCAAAATATTTCAAAAACAATTAAAGTTTATGTATTTAAAATTAATTTTTTTAAACAAAAATTTTAATACGCCTATTAAAATATGAACTTCAATACTCTTAATTTAAGCCATTAAAATTATCTTCCTCATCATTTTTTACAGCGCATTTTTAAAAATTGAAACACCTTAGATCCTAAAAATTTAATTAATCAATTTTTTTTTCTATTTACACTTTTTTACTCCGTCAATAAAATTCCGTTAGTATGAGGCTAGTAAAATAACACTTTAATAAATTAAATTTTTATGGCCTTTAAACGGGCTTAACGTTCTAATTGATCAACTAAGCTGTTAGATACATAATATCCTTAATTAATCTATAAAACAAGTACAATTTGATAATTAAATTCCAACTTATAATTTTTTTTACTTTTCAGTTCTTGATAAATTTAAGTCTGATATATTTATTAGTTTTCTAAACTAATAAACATAAGTTACAAGTAATAATTCATAATTAAATTAAATATTCTTCCCAAGAACTTCAATCCGCGTAAAGAAGCGAGGAAATGAAATTATAAAAATTCTAATTGAAAATAAAAGGAGCAATCAAACGATTTTATATTTAATAGCTCATTACTACAAGCGCTTTTTATCACTCGCCTTGTACCTCGTATTGCATTATAATTATAGCTTAGCAAAAAATCGTTCTATAATTTTATTTAAATACTCGAGCGACGTTCAGAGATCAATATCGCATTGAACAATTTCACGGGATTTTATATTTTATATATAATAATATAATACTCCTATTGTTGTTTGTATATTTGATATAATACTAGCTATGAAAAAATATTTCAATAAAAAAATTCCACTTCACTGATTCTCATTCCAATGCGATCATGTTTCTCAATTGCATTTATGACAATAAAATTTCTGTAAAAAAATTATTAAATTTTATAAAGAGCTTGTAAGATATCTTGCGAAGAAAAAAATTCTTCCTTAAGGATTGAATAATTTAATTATTTACTTATTCAGAAGCTGTAGACACAACAACCTAACTTGATTTTCCCGTCGCAATCCGCAAGTTGATACCCTCTTTAATTACTGTCGTCTAGCGCCGGTAATTTGTCAATTTGTCGAACAATTGAGCACCGAATGATCTAATAGAACTGGATGTACAGCATCAATAATCCTTGACAGTAAATATTCGCAATAATAAAATACAAGAAAGGAATAAATCATTCGAATGAGTGTCTAATGGGTCAGAAAAATGAAACATGAACAAAAATAAAGTTTCATAAATACAACTAAGTATCCTATGAACTCGCATCGGATTTTACATATCAGCGAGTTTTACTCTAGAACAATACAAATTAGTTAAATTTGCGACGAAATATTTTATTTTATTTTCAGGCTTCTTTGGAGTAAAATTAAAATTTTTTCTTTAGCAAGCTAAACTACTCAACTGTCTCGTCATAATCACTCAAATATAAACTTTCTTGACTACCATATTATAAATTTTCAATCAAACCCCTGGCTTTCAGCGTAAACATTAAACTTTACCAAGTTGTTATTTATTTTGTGAAAGGATATTTAAGCATTTTTTTATCTTGTTTTATTTATCGATAATGTGTTACACTATACCAATATTTTATTTTTAAACCATTTTAATTTTTAAATTTTCTAAATAAATTTTACTCGGCTTCGCTCAAAAACTTGGTAATAAATTTCTTTACATCGAAGGGCTCTGGCTGAATGCTCGCTATTGTACCGCACTTTGTATAATAAAATTAAACAAAAACATTAAAAACAATGCCACGTAATTTTATACAACAAAAATTTTTAATTAACGTAATTTTTTTTGTTCCTCTACAATAATTCATAATAATATTTTTTTACGTCAAAAAAAAAAAGATAAATCTAAAATAAAAAATAATTTTTTTTCCCTGCCCTCTAATTAATTTCGTTAAAAAAAAAAACATAAACCTCCTTTCACCAATAAAAATAATTTTCAACATTTCATCCTCAGTTTAAAATAAAATAAAACATAAATTTAATTACAAAAATGTCACGAAATAAATTTTATTACCCAGATACTAAAAAAAAATGAAAAAAAACTCACCTTCCACTGCTTTCTCCTGCTGAGGGCTCGCCGTTACGCTAAACAATCTGGTGTTTGTTACTTGATGTATCCGTCAGCTAGTCATCGTGAGCATTGTAGCAATCTCCTCCAATAATCACCACTTGATTAAAAACTATCAAAAAAATCAGCTATTTCTTCTGATAGCAACCGCTAAAAAATATATTTCCCGAACTCGGCTCTGTCATCTCGACTCTAGTAAATACAGATAAAAAATAATTAATTAAAAATAAACTTATTAATTCACTTAGTCATAGATTCACTATTAATTATTTTATTGTCAATATTATTAATTATTTAATACTATTTTTATTAATATAATTATTATTTATTCAGTATTATAAAAATAACTAGTGATTTATAATTAATAATCGCGATTAAACAAAAATAACTACGATATTCTACGCAGCTACGCACGAAGCCTGCAAACTCACCACGGTCGCTACACTAACTGGCGGCCAGTTCAATTTTGAACATAAACATTCACTACCGGCCAATCCTGTACACAGCAACACTGTCACTACGCATGATTCTCGATAACTCATCTAACCGCCATTTTACATTCAAATTTCATCACCATTACTATTATTTCTGTCAATCATTATTATTCCAGACATTAGCACTCTCGAGACTTAAAAAAAGCATTATTTGTAAATTAATTAATAATCTATAATATATAATATCATTTACTCGTCATAAATATTCATGACAAAAAATAAATCAATTAAATGACATTTAATTTAGCTGTCAGTTGACAATTTTTTAATTTTCTTTGACAAAAAAATTAGTTCCAAAAAATTATTTTTAAAAAATTGCATTTTTAATTTTATTAAATTTCTACAAGTCCATTTATGCAATAATTTATTTATTAAAAAAAATTTTTAAAATTGTAAAGTGACAGCTAAATTTAACGTCATATCAATTAATTTGGATTACACGGTAGAAAAAATTCGAAAATTTTTCATTAGCATATTATTCATTAATTAATCAATAATTTTTTTATATTTATTGATATCTAGGTAGCAGTCAACTGAATAAAGATACTTTTAATGTTATTTCAATTAATTATCAATTAATAATCGGAAAAAATTGATTAAATTGATGAGATTTGACGACATCTACAATTACGCGTCCGTTGGGTTCGGATGATGATGCTGACTGTAACAATTGTACGTTGGGAGTTAAGTATACGATTGGGGTTTGAACGACCAATCAGGAGCTTGTGATCTTCTAGGATTATCTTAAGGATTAATCTGATTGGCTCAAAGATTTATTCCTAAATTTCAAATTCTCTCCAATAAGAGAGCTGGATATCAAGCGGGAAAATTTGAAATTGTTTTTTTGAGGTATTTAACAGTTATTAAAATTTAATTGAAATAATAATTACTTGAAGTAATTAAATCATTACTGGGTGGTAAACTAAAATAAAAAATTAAGAATTATTTTGAATTTGTTCTTCTAGAATTATCTCAAAATTAAATCTAGACTCAAAAATTTGTTCTTGAATTTTAAATTCTGGCCAATAAGAGAGCTGAACATTAAGCGGGAAAATTTTAAATTGTTTTTTTGAGGTATTTAATAGTTATTAAAATTTAATTGGAATAATAATTACTTTAAGTAATTAAATTATTACTGGGTACACTACAATAAAAAATTAACAATTATTTTGAATGAAAAATTAAACAATGTTTCTTATAATAAATTCTTACATTGAAACTTGAAATAATACATTTTGGTAATAAAATTTTTAATAATTAAATTAGATTTTTTTGTAATAAGTAATAAAGTAGTTATTTATATTATTGTTTATATAAACAATAAATCAATAAATTGGCGATATATTTCATTGCAAAGGCTTAAACTACTAATTAAAATAATGGTCAAGTTAACTCCAGCAAGAAAGCTTTTAGTACTTGAAATAATTTGATATAAATTCCACTAAAACCCCATTAAGATTGTTGAGGAACTTGAGTAACTAGTAAGTTCTTGAAATTCTTGGTAATCGTATCACAGTAACTTGAACTCTTGTTAAATTAATTGCATACCAATAATACATAAAGTAAAAATAAATAAATACCCATTTTATTTGATACAAAAAAATTCATTTTAAATTATTTATTTTGTACAAAAGTTGATTATTAAAGAACACTTTACATACACAGTTATAGTTATTGTTATTGTAATTACATAATTAACAATAGCGACAAATGAGCAAACAGAGTGATGACAACTTTGATTTTTTTTTTAACAGGACGAAATCTGATTTATTAGAGCCCTAAACTATTATATTTCCAACTTTAAACGTTTATAAATTAAAACAACATAACTTTTTTTTCAAACAATCAAATTTTAGATATCTGAATAAATATAAATAAGTTCTATTTTTTTAAAATTAAGAGCATAATTAAGAGTAAACTCTTAAACAAAAAAAATGACATTTTAAATGCAAGACAGCGCTATCAATTACTCCTTAAATGATTGACTTTTATCTATTTTTTCAGTCAGTTAAGTAAATTAACATCTATAATTTCAATTGAATATTTTTCTATCTTTTAAATATTTTAAAACTAAAACAAATGCATTACCAACTTTTAATTTGTCAAACCATAATTAAATAAAATTCAGTAAATTGTTCATTGATTAAAAAATAATAATTGCAACCAATAAGCTGCATCAATATGACATGATAAATATATTTAATAAATATACGACTCAACAAATTCTTTGATTCTTTGTACCTGCTTCGGATTTATCTAAATAATATTATTTCGTAAATAATTACTATTATAATAGTCAATAAAAAATCTATTCGTTGAGATCGACGCGATCAAATATAAATAAATAAAATAAAATATATTATTTAGTTTTAATATATATTTAATTTAATTGGCCAGCTAATATCTCTTCTTGTTGGATTTTTTTTCTGTAATTATCTAACGTCACTTGGATTGTTTTCTCCGAGTATCGACAACTTAATGCACCACATGTACATGTGAATGATTTATATTTTATTATCCAAAACTTTTCTCCATAATCGAATCTGTAAGGTTTAATTACAAAGTTAATAATTAATTTAATAAATATTGTCATGAATTAATTTTCGAAATGAATTTTTAATTTACCCGAGTTCTTCGTCAGCTTCAATATTACGATTTGCGAAAAACGCTATCCTAGGAAAATGTAAATCCTGATGCTCAACGAAAACACGTACTGGAAGTAAGTTAGGAGCACATGAATGATTTATAAAACGTGCTAGATTACCATATCGCCTTGCATCAATACAATAAGTCTCTCCATCCTTAAAAAATATTCAACAGTTGAAAAAATCAATAAAATAATTCGATCCTTTAATTTTATTATTACAGTGCTCCACCCCTAAGATATTTTAGCTCTATCGCAATTTTTTCATTAGTTACGAACAAGAGAAAAAAAGATAACCTGTTATATCTTAGGAAGGGAGCACTGTAGTAGCTTTAGTTTTATCTTTATTATAATCAAAGCTTACTCGATTATCCAAATCAAAAAGGTAAGAATCATCTTCACGATGATCAGCTTCGGAATCAGATATTATTTCCCCGACATATTCACAGACGTAACTACCCTTAGGTATATGGCGCAAACTTCTTAGACCCCATCCTTTCCCTTTCGTTCTAAATAGTTGGAATCGCTGAGTCAATCCATGTTGAACTACACGATTATTGCACGTTATTCTATTGCAAGCACAGGCTTGATTACACTCAAATAACATTGGTGGATCTGTAAAAAAAAATTGCAATTAAGTTAATTAATTTATTTATTTATTTCCTTTTATACAACCCAACAGCCAAAAAGCCAATAACAAAGTCTCTAAATAAGTTCATACAAATTATATAAGGTAAAAGACCCAGTTATTGACACTTGCAATTTTATTATAATTAAAAAAAAAAAAAAAAAAAAAAAAAAATTAACTCTGATAAATTAATAAATATAATTTTTGAATTATATGTAACGTTCCGGTCAAATTCAGGAGCGGGACGGAATTTTGGTAAAAATTTTACCAAATAAAAATTTATTTCAAATTTTTTAATGACCCTGGGAGTGATTCGTTACTTTGCGTCAGCAAAAACAGAAATTTAATAATTGCTATCAAAAAAAGGAAGCATAAATTATTGTCACGAGATTTGCGGTGACGTACATATTTATTATTATAAATCAATAACTTTATGATTTTATTAAATAATAAGCTAATAATTTAAATTAATTAATTTTCTGTTTTAATTGATTACTTAAATTACAATTTAACATGGAGAAAAATATTCTTCATAAATTGTTCTATTTGTTCATTGCGCGTAAATCAGCAATGAAATGCTATAACATTATAAAATTGAAACTTAATTTTCATATATCTAATTCAATTTAAAAATTAATTTGTTACGAATTATTGAGTCAGGAAAAAAATTTCCGAGAACGTAACATATAAATTTTAAGAACATTTAATTTTTTTAAATAAATAAATAAAATAAAATTATTTAAAAGAGTAAACTTACCAGCATAATTAAACTCCGGAATTAGTTTTCCTTCTTCATCATACCAACATCTTAAACTAATATTACCACAAAGACATTTTTCCGAGCTACAATTATCTTCGCAGTGACAGGACTGCAACGAAGTTATTGTTCTGTCAACATTAATATTACTTGTAAAACAATTTTCCACCACATACAAAAAATCTGTTGGCTTATCCTCTGAATCAAACCCATTAACACACTGTATAGGATTTGATTCTTTACCACGAGAAATATCATTAGTAAGAATTCTTGTTGTTTTTTCCCACATATTCTCCGACAATTCAATAACTTTGGCATTTAATCTCAACGCTGCCATAGTATCACCATCAGTCGTGCAGCAATTTATAGCCGTCTCTCCAGCAGCATTAACTTCTGATACTTTGGCACCGCGTGCTAACAACAAAACGCTAACAGCATACTGGTCCTGTCGTGCTGCTATATGTAACGGCGTGTCACCGTGAACATTAACAGCATTGACATCGCACTCTTCGTTCAATAACATCTCTGTAATCTCAGAACTACCGCTATAAGCACTCCAGTGCAAGGCTATATTTTGTTCGGCGTCTCTTATCAAAGGATCACATTTTTTCTCTATTAAAAATCGTGCTACGTCTGTATGACAGAATTCACAAGCCCAAATTAAACTCGTCCATCCACCATCATCAACAGAATCTAAACAAATTTTTTTTATTATATAAAAAATATTAATTTTTTTTTATTATATAAAAAATATTAATTTTATTTATTACATAAAAAATATTAATTTTTTTTATTATATAAAAAATATTAATTAACAAAAAAAAATACACACCTACTAAAGTCCTAGGCACTTTACATTCAGACAAAATAATCTTACAGGACTCAAGATGTCCAGACTTAGCGGCCATATGTAAAGCAGTCATACCATCTTCTCCTTTAAGCGTAACGTCAGCACCAACACGTACTAAATAACGTACAATTTCAGTCTTTCCTTCCATTGCGGCTAGCATCAAAGGTGTCAATTGATTCTTATCCATAACATCTAATTGAGCACCAGCTTGAACCAGCGCATGAACACATCCCAAGTGACCGCGGTCGGCAGCTATATGAAGCGCTGTACGATGTGAGTACTCACGAAATGGGTGATTAGCATTATAACCACAAGCTAAAACACGATTAATCCATCAATTAATTAACCAAACTATTTTATAATCATGTCATGAATTATTAAGGGGGAACACCACTGTGATGGTCAATAAAAAAGGTGATTTTCGGGAATTTTTTTGACAGGGAAAATAAATTAATTTGGCGATCGGGTTTTTTTTATTTTATTAAGGGTACATTAAAGGTTATTACCTTAAATTTTTATTAAAAAATATTTAATTATTACAAAGTTATTAACAATCTCATAGAGCACTAGAGAAAATTTCCCCTTTTTTTTCTCATTATTTTTACTGTTTTTTTTTTTTTGTTTTAACCCAGCTAAAAAAATTTTTAATAACTTTTAATAATTTCAAGTCAATAACTTTGTAATAATTAAATATTTTTTAATAAAAATTTAGGGTAATAATCTTTAATATACCCTTAATAAAATTAAAAAAAAAACCCGATCCCCAAATTCCTTTATTTTCCTTGTCAAAAAAATTCCCAAAAATCACCTTTTATGTCGACCGTCACAGTGTTCCCCCTTAATTAAAAATTAATTAATTAATTGATAATAATTACCTAAAACATTGACTAATTTATCTAAATCGCCATTTTTAACAGAAGTATAAAGACTTATTATAGTAAATCGCTCTGAACGTTCGTTGGTATTCACAGTGACTTCAGGTATCTTAATATCCTCCGGCTTGACCAAAGGACTCGGTGGTCTTTCCGCGAGTTTAGTGTTATCACCCTTACCAGGCAAACTCATCTTCGCAGAGGGAAGTTTTGAAAATTTTCTCCTTGTTGGAATATAAACAGGCTTACGAGATCCTGTCATAGTTATCAAAACGTCGACATTAGACGTCTCATTGGCACAGTGAGGACAAACAGGTTTTTTGTTGACGTAAACTTCGCAGTCACGATGAAATTGATGTCCGTTTATACATTGTACAAATTTACCTTGAGTACAAAATAAACCACACGACGGACAGCAATTGTGACGTAATAAACGTTCTTTATGAGCACAGCATAAAATAATGAATGGTACTCGTGTACTCGGCCGTCTCATTGCTACGTCATTGCCATCTACTTCATTACAACATCCTATTAATCTGTTGTCTATTGAATCTATCGCTGTACAAAATAGCGGCGTTCCTGATCCTGTTATCGTTACGTATAGCTGCGATCTCACTTGACACAAACATATCATCGATTGTTCATAAGTCTATTTAATAAAAAAAAAATCTAATTAATCAAGTGATATCAATTTATAAGTGATTGTTGATAATAAAAATATATAATTTTATATGTACTCGTTCTATGCACATTTTGGAATTTTTTTTGTAACGAGAATAATAATAAAATAAATAAATAAGTTATTATTCAATATTAATATTTAATTAAATTTTACTTTACCTCACTAAATACTGCTGATGATTCTGGTTTTGATGCTTGTCCCTCAGCTGGACTGGGACTTGGCACCATAGTTCTGCGAGTTCTTTTCATTGGGACGTGATATTCTAAAATGAAATATCAATTATTTAATTTATTCTTTATAAATAGACATTTCAAATATTTGTTTTATATATTTTTTAATATGTATGTAATTATCATAATTTACAGATAAAACTTGATAAAGATAAATTCAATTTCTTAGAAAGTACAGATACTTTTTTCGTATACTAAAAATTAAAAATTTAATTTTACCTTCTGGATAGTCATTATTTTTTCCAGCTTCTGCAACTGAAGATCCATCTGAAATATAAAGTTAAGTTCTCGTCCATATTTTAAAATAATTAAATGGCTAAATCTTGGGAATTTGGACAATAAATTATGTTAAATTATAGGAATTGCTATAATTTAACATCTTCATTTATTGTCCAAATTCCCAAGATTTAGTCATTTAAAAATTATTTTTATTTATCATAATAAATCTATTGATTATTAATTGAATTAAAGTTAATATTCAAGGTCGAAGACATATAAATGATTAACTCACCTTCAAAAGAATCATTTTTAATAATTTTCCTAACATAGCTATTATTCCTAGGCCTTCCACGGTCCTTCTTTCTCCCAGCAGGTTTCAAAAACGGTTTATCAACATCCGAAGCCGAGGTATCGTCAACAGTTTCGATCTTTGCCGGCGAATCTTTAACCATAGGCGACAGTTTAGGCATACCCTCATACTCAACTGACGAATTTTGTGGATCTTCAATTAACGATGCATCATTGGCAGTACTATCTCCCGGACTGGAGACTTTAGAATCATTAATAGAATTGTCAGAATAATTATTGTGCTCAGTATAAGAGTTAACAACTTTAACTTCCTTAACATTAGCCCGTCTAGGCCGACCTGGCTTAGTGTATTTTCGTTTTTTATTCTCCTCGGTAGAATAAGACTTTTCTTTAATCGCCATGGCACTTTCTAAAACCGTACTCTTGCCAGATTCCTTACAAAGTCGGCGCGCGGATCGTTTTAGACTAGGTGTTTCTTCAGTCGAGTCACTAAAAGCTCTAAATCTCGTCCTTCTCCTCCGTTTTCTCGTCGAGGGTGCCTGATTATCACCAGTAGCAACATTAGATCCTTCTTGGTCTTCTTGGTCTTTCTTCTCTTGATCAACTACCGCTGCAGATTCAATTGAAGCTATTTCTCCTTCAAGTAATCCTTCAATTGAAGGATCACTTCTCACAGTGTCATCAACTGAATTAACTTCAGCGGGCTTCTCTGCTAGCTCTTCAGCTTGAACTTCAGTTTCTTCATTTTCAACGACAGCATCAACTAAATTATCATAATTAATCACCTCGGCTTGCTGCTCTTGCTCTTGATCTTTGTCATTGCAATCCGACTTGACCTCTTCGTCATGTTCATCATTGTTCTCTTCAACATCTGACTTTTCAACAACATCAGAATGATCATCTGAATGTTCAATCTTAACCGAGACGCCGCCAATTTGATCACAATTACTAAGTTCATCCGGTACTAAGCTTAAATTAGAAGCGCAACTAGATATTTTAGTCTTCCTGCCGTCATTGGTCGTCTCATCAATCGTCCTAAAGGTCAAAACAATTCTTGGAATGTTATCCTTTTTGGTTTCAGCTCGAGGCAACTCAATAATTTCCGGATCTTCAAGGCTCTCAACCAGTCCCACTTCTTCCTCTTCTTCTTCTTCTTCTTCTTCTTCTTCTTCTTCTTCTTCTTCTTCTTCAGCTTCAGGTTCAGGTTCAGGTTCAGCTTCAGGTTCAGCTTCAGCTTCAACATCAGCTTCATGTTCTTCTTGTTCTTCTTCTTGTTCTTGCCGATCTTCATCAATCTGCTGATGATCTTCAGCGTTAATACTATTAATATCCACCGACTCAGACTCTTTGTCTAGAGCAATATCATTACTTTGATCATTATCATCGTCATTATCATTATTAATATCCTCTTCATCTAAATACTCAGCATCAGTACCGATCTTAGAACTAGTATCGTCTTGTTGCTGTTCCTCAATACTCTTAGCAGCTGAATTGTTATGAATACTTCGATTAAACTCATTGGTCATGCCTTCTAATATTTTTTGTATACTAACTTTATCACCTACAGCATTTATAGTCGCCATATCATCATCCTCAAGCTCTTCTTCCGGACAACCCTCCTTACTCATATCTTTTTCTTCGGACATTTTTTAGTTTTTTAACAATGTCAGCCAAGCAACATCTTCAACGGACTAATTTACACCGCACATTACCTATCACAAATACAAAATTTATTTTATTAATACGTACATTTTTATTATTTATTTATAACAAAAATATAAATCGGCTTCAGTCATCGCTCTTCGGCAGCAGTTCACTATTTATTTTCAGCCTTCTCGATAAATTACTACCTAACTAATTAAATAAAAATGTATGTTTCTTCAATAATGTCTACTTGATAAATCTAACTAATTTTTATAAATTAATACAATAGTGTTTTTGTTGAAAAATTTATGAAAAATATTACCAACTCGCGTGCCCCGACCACGGCACGGAGGCCATATTGATTTCTCAGGGACGGGCCGATCCAAATCCAACTAAATATTTTACTTTTTTTATCTATCTTTTAAAACTTTATATCTTTCATTTTTATTACTCACTAATTGTTATATATTATTATTTAAATAGATTTTTTAATTCAAGTATTGTTTTTAAGGTTATGGTAATTTTTTTATTATTATTTTCATTGTTGTTTACATGTAGATCCCGCAAAACATATGGGTATATATTTATACGATTTTTATTTTATTTCTGTAAGATTGTATAGAATTACCTTGCGCATTCAATGTTATAAATATAATTTATTTTTAATTACCAAATCTTTTTTTATTGTCTGCATATGATTTAAAAAACAGCAGGTATCTGTCAAATTTTTTTAGTAAACAAAAAAAAACAAGTATAATTTTGGAAAAACTAAAAAAATTTTGACAAAAATATTTTTCTTTTACAAGTTTTAAAAAATTAAAATTCATAAAACTTTTTATGAAAATTAATTTAGCAGATGTTAAATAATTTTTAGAATTTTTTTTTACAAATAAATTATGGCAAAAAAAATTAGAAATAAAAATTGCTATGTAGAAATTTAAATAAATAAAAAATGCAACTTTTTTTTTGAATTATTTTTTGGAACAAATTTGTTTATTAAAAGAAAATTAAATTCTCTAATGACTGCTAACTTTAATGTCATAAACTTTTTTCTAAATTTTGATAATTAAAATTTTATATAATTTTAGTAAATACTAACAATTTTATTAAAAAACTTTTTATTACAATAGTCAATTATTATAATTGACAATCAATTGTTTAATTTTTCAAGAAACTAAAGTCTTTGTTATAAAAATTTATCAAAGACCTAAGAAATGTTTATGCTTTCTTTTTTACTTAAAATATATAATTATTATAAATATAAAAAAAAATTATAAGTACTTTTGAATATTAATAAATTTAACTAATCAAAATATAAATTATATGTATAAAAACTAATTATAAATTTAGTTTCTGAGTATAATAAATAATGAGTAAAACAAAAATTATTAAGTTTATATATAATAATAAAGTTAGCCGACATTTTTTATTTTTTTACTTTGCTTAATTTATTAAATTATAACTAAAAAATATTTTTAAAAAATTGCACTTATAGTTTTTGAAGTTTTTAACAAATGAAAAATTTTTTTTGTAATAATTTTTTAATAAAAAAAAATCATAAAAATTTTTAGATGTCAGCTAACTTTATTTTCATAATTTATATTAATATTAATAAGCAAATAGATCAAACATAAATTTAAAAATGAATGTAATTATAACAAAGAAAAAAAAATAAGAATAAACTCAAAAAATCGATTTTACTTGGCATGCGTGAATTATTTTATTCAGGCTATTGAGGACATTCCACGTATGCAAAATTATATAAACATACCTGTACATGAATGAATAAATAAATAAAGATGTAATTGATAAAAATTTAAGGGAGGATTTCGGAAGAAAAATAAAAAAATAAATATCGTATAAATATAAGTTTATTTACATCGCAACAGATACTCTGACAGAAGTAATTGTCGGTACGTATGTGTACGTGTGTGTGTGTGTATGTTTATCATATAGAGTACTATTTATTGTATTAAATGAATATCGATTAAAATTAATAATTACAATTTATCTTCATCCGCAATGCATTTATCAATTAAATAATATACAATTTTATTATTTTATATCTCTGTTAATTAATATATTTACTTTTTATAATAATAATAATCAATGCCGTAAGGCTTGTGCATTTTTTTACATCGTGAATATTTTATTCACGATTACAAATATATAATAATTTATCGATCTCTTGTAATTGTGTACAAAAATTTACGTATTTTTTATCAAGTCACACAATCCCCCTTACAATTATTCATTAATAAATAAATCAGAGCGATTATCAAAATTTTTTATCAATTAGTAATGCCGAGATATAATTAAGCTCAAGATTTTTTTATGTAATTCAATTTTATAAATATTATAGTAATTTTAGAAAAGACATAAAAATTTTCACAAATTTTTCTTTGTTTTAATAAATTATCGCGCGTATTTTTTTACTTCAAATATTTAATTTTTAATTAAATATTTCTGAAAAAAAATATTATTTTATATAGGCCGTGATTTAATTTTTTCACTTTATTTTAATATTTTAATTTTGCAATTTTGCTCGATTTTTTAATGTAAATTATTTATTTATTTATTTATTAAATAAATTATAATATGGAGCAACATAATTACATAATTAAAATATTAAAATATTTTCCAATTAAAAATTTTAATGAAAAACGATACCGCGTATTTTTTTCAGAACCCGCAAATTCTTTAATAATAAACTTTAATTAGTTTATTAATTAAATATACTCGAATAGTTTTTTGACAAGCGATATAAAAAGTTGAGCACATTGTTACTGATTTAAATACAAATAGGCGATACAAGAGGCATTGAAAAATTTTAATATATAATTTCTCTCTTTTCCATATACATATATATATATGTATAGAATTATAAATCAATTAATATACACGAACAAATATAAATTTCGTGACTCAAGACTACGATGCAATTATTAAAACTCATCAACGAATTAACGTCACTTTAATTACAAACGCGTGTAAAAATTTTCTAGTCTTACAGACGTTTTGCACATAATACTTTAATAAATTTAATGTTAATTATTAATTATTATTATTAGATAATGTGACGAGCTAAAGATCGCGTGTTATATTAAATTTTGTACCGCACAGAAACATTATTAAACTTGAAAATTCGACTAAGAATAATTATTCAATAATCCAATAATCAATTAAGCGATTTATCAGAATAGTCTTCGATAAGACAATTGTATGGCACTAATGTGGATTTTTAATTATTACGAGGCAATTATGACGGTGGGTTATGGAAGCGGAGGCCTTCTCTGTGGTTCTGGTGTGTAATGAAGTCGCGCACGTACGTGCTGAGGACTACCAGGTACTGAATTACTTTCAGAAAGTCTTCGAGGTGGTGGTTGGGGTGGTGACGGTGATATGTACCTAAAAAATATTTATTCATTCGTTAGAAACTATAAATTATAAATTATTAACTCAATTTATTTTTATCAATAAATCTCAAATTACCTTCGAGAAAATGAAGGCGATGGTTGATCGATTAAATTTCTTCTTAGAGCGAGAGGGGATTCCCCGCGACTGAATCGCGGAGGTGGTTCCGGTGAAGGTGCTCGATCACCACCGAGCCTCAATCTAACATAAGAAGCGAATCTTTTCTTGGCTGACTCTTTGGGATTCACCACCTCGATGGGAGCTGTCTTAGGTAAAGGGTCTTGATTTAACTGGTGAGCGAAACGTGAAATCAATAATTGAGGGCTCGATGGTCCGTGGGAACCTGACGCAGGTGGTTCTGAAGGGTATCTACAATAATTACTTTAATTTTTTTTTGTTAATAAATTGTTATTAAGAATTTCATGCAGATGTCATTAAAGCTTCAATATTTTATTTTTTTATACTAGCATGTGTTTTATTTATATAAAAAAAAATTAAAGTTTGCTTTAGTGTCATCTTTAAAATAATGATACTGAAATCAATAGACATAATAATTAAATTGTAATAAAAAAAATTCCACGTGTAAAATAAAAAAAAATTATAAATTATAAAATTCTGTAAATATGTGTCATATTATATGTACATTCGTGGATCCAATGACTATGGAAGATGTATACAGTTAATTTAAAATCGATAGTTGCCTAAGTCGTCGACAAGTTGCAGATTTAATATTTTTCTATAACTAATACTAAATAACTAATACATTCACAATATCACCAATTTTATTTTCACGTCCATCCCTTTTTTCTCAAGCAATAATTTCTCATGATATAATTTATCCAGTAATGTAGTTTTTGAGAAATTATTGATATAAGAAATTTTAGCGCTGAGAAATTTTTGCATGATAAATATTGCAGGAATAATAAAGGCGGGAAGTCTTTTATTTTTATTTTTAGCTTCATTTTCATTATTTATATTTATATTAAATTTAAATAAGGTAAAAAACCCAGTTATTGACACTGGCCTAGTTGTTTGACAATTTGTAGTTGTAATTTTATTCTAATTAAAAAAATAAAATGTTTTCAAAAAACGAACTAGCCAAAAATTTATAATTTACAGATTGTATTTATTAATTTATTAGAGTTGGCTTTTTTTTTTAGTTAAAATAAAATTGTAAGTGTCAATAACTGGGTCTTTTACCTTATATTTTAAAATATTTTATTTTTACTATTAATTTATACTGCCGCTCGGTGTTCTTTTGCAATAAATAAATAAAATATTTTTTTCTATCATAATTGATTTTTTATAAAAATAAAAAAAATTTTCAGATGTCTACTGATTTCAGTATCATTTAAAATATGGTTTAATATAAAAAAATACCTTTTACGACTTATCATTGGACTTCCATAAATTTCATAAGGCGAATGAGTTTGTAGAGAAGTCGGTGGAGTTTGTATAGGAGTAGAATATTGTCCCAGTCTTTGCTGTACGAAGGGTGAATACTTAGCGGATTCAGTAATAGGCTGAATGACACCCGGGGGATCAACATTCTCTCGTCTCCATGGTGAATAGTCGCGGGTAAAAGGACTGAGAGACCGTGAAACAGTTTGCCATCGATCTGCACTCCCGTCACGTTCATCCAATCTACTATTATGATAGGACTTATCCAGCGAATTGATATCTATTTTACAGACACTCGAGCCATTTGTCGATCTACGATTTTGCTCGGTATACTGACGGTAAGGCGAGTAAGATCTTGTCGCCGTAGTCACTCCAGTGGTCGTTGACAATGTATTTGATACATGTACTGGATCTTGCTCATTTGTTTTATTCGTTGGTGGCGAGAAAGGCCTCGTTATTTCTTTGCGTCTCCATGCATACGGACTGTACGGTACATACGTCGATAATCCATTCTCTGCGCTTGTTAGTCTCTGATAAAACGACGAAAATGTACTGTTTGTATTTTGAGGCTCTTTGGTAACAGTTGCTGCTGTCGTGTTGTTTTTTAAATAATTCTGGCTCTCCGTTTGATTGTTACGTAAATTTGAAGTTTGCTTCAGAGAAATGTGTCCTGTTACTCGTTGCTTATCATTTTCCGTTAATCTGAAATTAAATTATTTTTATTATAATTATTTGTTTTATTTTTTTTATTTTTTAATCAAGAAATTTTATTAAATTTTTTTTTAATAAATTTTCTTTGTGATTAAAGTCCTTAATTGATTTTTTTAAAAATAAAATTCAATGCAAAGCAAATTAATTTTTTATTGAAAATCAAAAACACAATTTTCGGACTTGACAATGATTGACAATGAACAAAAAAAATATTTAGAGAATATCCACGTGAACGCCAGTGTAAAATCCTGCAGAAATCCTGTGCATTTTTTTTTAATGAAAATAAGAGTTAATGGAAAGTTATAATGTTAATAATGAATTTCATGCATAAAAGGAACTTATATTAGTATACATTCATTAATAAAATTTTTATTTACATTATTTATGAATTTTTTAAAATTATTTAAAAAAATTCAAAAATAATTATAAATAAAAATTTCAACATTATTGATACTTAATAAAGATAGTGAGAAAAAGAGATAGAGAAAGGAAGATAGGGAAAATTGATAGCGATTGAAATAAAAAAACTAATAAGCAAAAAATATCACATCACTTAGACAGTCAGACAATACAACAAAATAAAATAAACAACGAATACTTTTTAATAAATAAAAAAAGATTGCTTACCATGAGTGGGGGTTGAAGGGTGGGATGTGTAACAGGCACGTGCACAAACCAAACAACTCGAAATGAAAATTGGACAGATTGCATATTTCTGGTTTTTTAACTTTTTAAAGATTTTGTGGTGTCTGTTCAAAGGTTGCGGATACTTTTGTGATTTTTGTGTCTAATATAATATTATTATCTTTATTGATTATTTTTTTTTTTTTTTTAACAGTAAGGATGTGTTGAAGTATGTATTTGTGTGATGAGAGTGGAGGTGAGGAAGCGAAGATGCTACGCTGCGCTGCCTCCCTCAAGCTCAACGCTGCAACACAATTTAACACGCACGGAAACGTTTAAATCGAATTAAACGATTTCATTTGAGCGAATTCTATCGGTTTTTATTTTTAAAAAAAGATAAGACAATTTGGTAATTAATATTTATTAATATTTTATTTAACAGCCGGTTCTTTATGCTTTGTTATAAAGAATTTTAAATAATACAGCGATCTTTGTAATGTGATATACAAAATTTTGCCTGATATTGTTTAAATAAGCCTTTTTATTTAAATAATTCAGTTTTTTTATAGTTATTTCAATTAGTACCACCAGAGTAATTATTTTAATTTTTTTTTTTAATTAAATTAAGTATATTAATTTATTACAACAAAAAATGTATGAATGAAAAAAAATATTTAAAAAGTTTATTGTGAGGAATAATTTTAAATAAAAATAAATTTACGCTTAATAAATATTAAAAAAAAATCATTCAAATAAAATGACTTATTTTGAACACTAATTATTGTTGAAAAAAATAATTAAAATAACGAGTTATTTTTTTACAGCAAAGAACAAATTTTTACAAAATAAAAATAAAAGTAGATAAATGATATAAAAGAAAAAAAAATATGTAAATTTAATTACTCGTGGATGTATTTTTAATAAATCAGGATACCTGGTTATTATTATCATAAAAAATAAAATACCAAACCAAACATTATTTTATTAGTCGGGAATCTCATGCCGTTTTAAATTTCTAACTATATTCGATTCCTCACTAGAAAAAAAAAGTCGAAAAAAAAAAAAAAAATTATAAAAACATTCTCGTATCTACATTACATCGTAATTATAATAAATAAAGATCATTCTGTACAATGATAAAAAACAAACTCTAAATCGTTTATAGAAAATTTAAAAAATTTATCTAAGATTGAAAATAAAATCCACTTGTTTCAATGATACTCACCTAGGTTCGAGTTGTTTCATAACTCTACCGAGCCACTGACTTCCAGACCCAGGCAACGAGGGATTAGCGCTGTCTGTTTGAACGTCGTATTTTTTAATAAACGAATGTTCCATCAGTTTATTATATTTAGGCCGTTGTTTGTAATTTTTCGTTAAACAGCACGTGACAAAAGAACGAAATTCCTTTGAAAATGGTATGGCTAGAGGAAGAGCTGGTGGATCTTCTTGTACCACCCTGCTCAAAACCTAATTTAAAAAAATTTTAAACATTATTAAATACGGTAATCGGAAAAAGTAGACCCGAAAAAATTTTAAATTTTTGAAAAATTCATATTATTTCATTAAAATTAATGTAAAATAAAAATTATAATATTATTAATTTAATAAATCTGAAATAATATGAATTTTTCATAACTTTAAAATTTTTTCCAGGTCTATTTTTTCCGGGATTTATTAAATACACTCTAATTTTAAATCTTAGTAAGTAATAAAATGATCAATGTAAAAAATTTTCAATCTAATTATTTAAAATTTAAAAATAGATAATAAAGATATTTACTTCAAAATCAGTCTTGCAATCTCGATAAGGGAAAACTCCAGTAGCTAATTCCACCAAAGTTATACCCAAACTCCAAACGTCTGCTCTAATATCATAGTCTGGTTTGGTGGGATCCGGCGGGTCTATTCTCTCCGGCTGAAAATGATAATTTAATTAGCTCTAAATTATTAATTTAGAGTCATCTCCTGATAATCAACACCACCAAAATTTTCCATTCAAATTCATTAATAATAATCGATTTTATTTATCTTATCTAATCAAAGCTAGTCAATTAATTATTTCTATAGCAGATTATTACTTTTAAGTTAATTGAAATAAATAATTTAGTATCATATCAAGCATAATCTTTTTTTAATTGATTTAAAGAATTTTATTGACGTCATAAGTGTGTATTGACGTAAAATTATTTATCTAAAAAAGTTGTTAAATAATTACCGCCATATAGGCCGCGCATCCTGCACTTCTGGTCTTGGCTTTGCTGTCAACTAAACGCCCAGAAATACCAAAATCACACAGTTTAACACCGCCCGATTCATCCAGCAAAATATTACTAGGCTTAACGTCTCTATGAATAACTCCATGTGAATCTTTCAGGTACGACAGTGCTTTAACAGTCTGTTGGATAAAAATGAATGAATAGAATAAAATAAATTAGAAAAATAAATTAAAAATAAATAAATTAAATGGTAAACTTACTGCAACAGTAACTTTGCCTAAAAAATCTTCGGGTATCGGTTGCCGTAATTTTTTTAATAATTTATCTAGACAAGTGGCCATCAACTCCATACAAATCCACACATCCGACTCGGTAATAAAACAACCTAAGCACTGTACAATGTAAGGACAATCGTGGGACTTGAGGACCACGTCAAGATCCATAATGATACGTTTGTTTTCTTCAGAGTTGCCCGAGCGTCGCATTTGCTTTACGGCAATAACCACACCGCTGGGTTTGTGCTTCATTTTAACGACATGTCCACAAGTTCCATTGCCCAGCTCTCCCAAGTGCTCAAGATCCTTCATATCCGTCTGATACTTCTGCCCGTTTATCGTAAGTATCCCATTCATTTTCATTATTTCCTGGAGTTTTGACTCGACTTCGCTGTCACAGGTCTTCGGTTGTACCATCTGTATCGGCAAATCTAATTGTTTTCTCGGTCGGGTCGGTGTTCCCATATCTCCAACTATTTTTTTTTTTTAGAAACAATTTTATCAGTATGTCAATCTTAGAATATAATGATAATTAATTTAGCAGATAGTTAATAATTTTAAGAATTTTTCTAACAAATAAATTATGACAAAAAAAAATTGACATTTAGAAATTTTAATAGACTAAAAATGCAATTTTTTTTAAATAATTTTTTGGAGCAAATTTATGTGTTAAAAAAATTAAAAAATTGTCAAGTGACAGCTAATTTTAATATCATTAAAATATAAGTAATAATAAATAAATAAATACACTTATTTATTTATACGTAATTTTTTTATAATAATAAAGTTAGCCGACGTTTTTGATTTTTTTAATTTGCTTAATTTATTAAATTATAACTAAAAAATATTTTTAAAAAATTGCACTTATAATTTTTGAAGTTTTTAACAAATGAAAAAATTTTTTTCTAATAATTCTTTAATAAAAAAAATGATAAAATTTTTTAGATGTCGGCTAACTTTATTTTCATAATTTTTTTTTTGCATTAAATAAATTAACTAACTGGTTGATGATAATTAGAGTTTACTTAGAATTGGGAAATAAAAATTTTTCTAGATACAGAAAAGGGATTAAAATTCCAGAAGAGTAAATAAGGTAAGAAATTTAAATAGAAAGTTTGGAGAATGTCAAAATAAAAAGAGATTAAGTATAAAATAAGGTATTAAAGTATTACGTCAAAAATTTCCGCGTAGTATGTATGCAATAAGTTGTCATATAAATAACAAGACAAGGATAATCAACATAACCTGTTCATGGTATTAATCAAAATATTTATCAGCTATTACTGTATATAGTATCAATAAATAGATTTAAATGAAAATAATTATTAAGTTTTGAGGAAGGTAGGCAGAAATATTAATAGAGGTGTTAAATATGACAGGCTAATTGAAATTATGTAAAAATATAACTGAATATATAGATGATACATACGTTGCCGTGGTCTTCGGGCGGCTGGTGAAGACGTCGGTGCTGAAGAGGAACCCTGGAGCCCTGAACCTGGTGGCACATCGTTAACTCGTCGGTCCCGATCCCGAGACTCCGTTTCAGCTCTTAACCGCTCTTGCAAATTTAGTATTTTATTTTCTAACGTACTAGACATTATTTTTTTCTTTGTCTTGGTCTTGGTCTTGGTTTTTTATTTTAATTGTTAATATTTTATTACACGCACTAATTCGCAGAACACTATTCCTGGATTTTTTTGTAGTCAGTGTCCAACTGGTATATTTATTAAACAATTTTAACAGACATTATTAAAATATTCTATGATTCTCTTGGTGTCCCAGTATCAGTCTGCCCTTTTTGGCAGCATTGAACTGCACCAAGTGAAAACCCCCAGTGTAATAGAGAGCAAGAAAATAATATAACAAGACGGTAGCGACATGTTGGTTCTTTCAGTGTGGTGCCAGCTGTCATTTTAAATTTTTCGCTTGTACTTGCTGTTGGTAAAGTATTAATTGTTGGTTTTTGTTCTTGGGAACAATTAAATATTTTAAAACAATAATACTAAAGTTAGCCGACGTTTTTAATTTTTTAATAATCAAATTAGAACAAAAAAATATTTTTTTTAAATTGCACTTACAGTTTTTGAAGTTTCTTACGAGTGAAATTTTTTTTTTATTTTTTTGTAATCATTTTTTCAATAAAAAAAATTCTAAAAATTTTTACATGTCGGCTAACTTAATTTTAATTTTAAAACAAACAAATACTTAAAAAATTTCGTGGGCTACTTCATTTTTTTATGACATTAAATTTAACTGTCACTTGACAATTTTCTTTAACAAATAAAATATGGCAAAAAAAATTATTTAAAAAATGCACTTGTAGAAATTTAATAAAATTAAAAATGCAATTTTTTTAAAATAATTTTTTGGAAGAAATTTTTGTGTTAAAGAAAACGGCATTAAAGTTAGCAGCCACTAGAGAATTTTTTAATTTTTTTAACAAACAAATTTGTTCAAAAAAATTACTTTTAAAAAATTGTATTTTTAATTTTTAAAATTTCTACATGTCAATTTTTTTGGGATAATTTATTTAAAAAAAATTTTTTTAAATATCTGCTAAATTTATTTTCTTTTAAAGAAACTTAAAAAATTGTCCAGTGACAGCTAAATTAAATTTTTTTTTTTTTTTTTTTTTTTTCAAGAAAAACTACATCAATTTTTTATCAAGCTTTTCATTAAATTTATTGACAAAAACAGCTTTATAAATATTCAATATAATTAATTGTAAATTCATGACACTGAAATTAATTTAGACATCAAAAAATTTCTTTCAATTTTTATAACAATTAAATTACTGTAAAAAATTTCACGTGTAGAAATAAAAGAAAAATTTTAATTGCGAATTATTAAAAATATTTTTTTATCATAATTAATTTGTTATAAAAATTTGAAAAACTATCAAATATCTGGTGATTTCAACATCATATAAATTCCCCGTTATCATCCGTCAATTATACAAAATTAAATAAAAAGTCAACCATTATAAAAAAGTCAACTAAGCTTTAATTACTCTCTTGAATATAATTATGCATGAAAATAAATTTATAACGACTAGGTCGGGTGAACGTTAGGTCATTGAGCAACAGCAGCATTAGCTGCTATACTAGGATTATTAATAATTTCACCCAAGCTTTCGAGCAACTCTTTCCTGTAATCGTCAAAGTCACCGTCGACTTCAAAGATATTCTGGTTTTCGATAACATAAAGACAACACTCAGTGTCACGGATCAGCCGTTCGTCGTGAGACACAATAATGACACCGCCTTTGTACCCATTTATCGCGTGCGCTAATGCGTCGATTGATTCGATATCAAGATTGTTCGTCGGTTCATCGAGAATTACAACATCTGGAGCGTTGAGACACAACTCAGCTAAGGCAACACGCGCTTTTTGTCCACCAGACAGGTCTTTCATTTTGATGGTATGTGCGTGTGAGCTTAGTCCAAATGTTCCCAATTGTTTCCTAGCTTTTTCATAAGGCAAATTGAACAAACGCATCAAATATTCTGACGGTGTTTCTTCCGCAGTTAAATGTTCTCCTGAATGCTGATCGAAACGACCGATACGCTGTAAAATAAATAGTTGAATAAATATCAGTAATTTTAAGTATTATAAAGAAGTTTGCTTTACATAAAAATGAAAAATTAAAAGAACATACCAATCGATGATTACGAATAAGGTCACCTTGTAACGGAGTTAATTCACCTAGTAATAATTTTAAAAACGTTGACTTTCCTACACCATTGGGACCAACGATAGCAACACGTGAATTTAAGTCGATACCAAAATCAACATCTTTGAACAATAATTTTTCTGTGTCATAGCCAAAGGATACATCTAAAAAATAAAAATATCAATTAATAAGCAACTAGCAACTTTGCAGTCACTATGTGACTTTCATAATTTGTGAACTATAAATAAATAAAATTTTGTTTTATTAAATAATAATGACTTTCTTTAAATTGCACTGTACTTTCTTAAATATTGACGTTTTTAAGATATAAGCTCATCCCGATGTTACACTCATCAAGAGCTTTCATTTGAGTACCCACATGCATTTTTGATATATTTTTCATATATACATATATATAACATATATTTTCAAGATATAAGCTCATCCCGATATTACACTCATCAAGACCTTTCATTTGAGTACGCACATGCATTTTTGATATATTTTTCATATATACAAATATGTAATATATATAAATATATAAAATATATGAAAAATTGATGTGGGTACTCAAATGAAAGGTCTTGATGAGTGTAACATCGGGATGAGCTTATATCTTTAAAAATTTCAATAGTTCACAAGATACAAGGTCATTTCTTAATTATGTTAAATTGCACTGTACTTTCTTAAATATTGACGTTTTTAAAGAAATAAGCTCATCCCGATGTTACACTTATCAAGAGCTTTCATTTGAGTACCCACATCAATTTTTCATATATTTATATATATTATATATATATAAATATATAAATATATGAAAAAATTGATGTGGGTACTTAAATGAAAGGTCTTGATGAGTGTAACATCAGGATGAGCTTATATCTTGAAAAATGTCAATAGTTCACGAGATACAAGGTCATTTCTCAATTTTTTATCTGGAGATAAAGCATTTTCGAATGCAGTCTAAATACTTATCATAATGAATTGACTATTGATGAGAATGATATGAAATCATGAAAAGGCACAACTCCAGGTCAAGACTTTTCCAACGATACCAAATTTAACCATAAAAACCTATTTTATCATATAAATAGCCCCACAAAATTTTGCTTATTCTCTTAATAATATAGATTATTTAAACGCAAAAAAAAATTAATTAAACTTACTATGAAGTCCGAGAATTGGGGGTTGAAGTGGTGGTGGATCAGGAAAACTAAATTTGACAACATACTCCCGTGGTTTCTGCAAAAGCTCCTGAGGTCCAGTATCTTCTTCTTGTTTCTGCATTTTAGTTCTATTCTTTTCTTGTTTCCTCGTCAGAGCTTCCTTCTGTTTCTTTTCCGCTTGTTTCTTACTCTGTCCTGAAGCTTTCATCTCTTTCAGCCGCTTTTCTTGCTTCTCGTACAGCTTCATCGCCTCCTTCCACTTAGTCTCGTACATTTTTTTGAACAACGTGTAATTTCCCTTATAATAAAATAATTTCTCTTGATCCAAGTGGATGATATCCGTGCAAACGTTGTCCAAGAAACTTTGGTCGTGGGACACGATGAGCAGTGTTTTCTTCCAGCCTTGCAGGTAGTTATCCAACCAAATTACAGCGTTTAGATCTAAATGATTTGTCGGTTCATCCAGCAGCAAGAGTGTTGGTTCAACAAACAGGGCACGAGCTAATGAGACACGCATCCGCCATCCTCCGGAGAAGTTTTTGGTCGGGCGGTTTTGCATTGCTTTACTGAATCCTAGACCAGCTAAAATTCTGCGCGCACGTGGTTCTGCTGAATCAGCTCCTATTGCTTTCAACTCTTCATAAACCTCTTGTAATCGTGCTTGAATAGCTTCATCACTGTTAGTTTCAGCTTTCAGCTCCAATTCCTTACATTCTTTTTGCAATGATTTACACTTAACATCAGCATTAAGTACAACCTCAACAGCTGGCGTTTCATCGGCAACAACTTCTTGTTCACAATAAAGTACATCAATATTCGGTGGAATATTAAATGCTCTATTTGCTATGTGACGCAGTAATGTTGTCTTACCATGTCTATAAAATAAAAAAATAACAATGATTATTAAAATAAAAAATATATTGTAATTTTAAATATGATACTGAAATAAACAGACATCTAACAATTCTTGAAATTTATATAACAAATCAATCATTATAAAAAAAACATTTTTTTCAATTCGCATTTTTTTGAACGAAATTTCTATTTGATTTTACTGATATATTTTTTTTTTTAAATACATAAAAAAAGGAAAAATTTATAAATTTTTTTGAAAATTATGAGATTCAACTTTTTTTTTTAATTGTTCGTTTTTTTGTGTACTTACTTTAAAAAAAAAAATATGTATCAAAAAAAGATAAAATAGAAATTTGATCGAAAAACATAAGCCAAAATTTTTTCCAACTTTTAAAGGCAAAAAAGCTATCAAAAGTTTCATTTTTTCCTTTTACGACATTTGTTATCATAAATTCACCATAAAAACAAGCAGAATTACATAAAAAAAAAAAATTAAAAATTGTTAATTTTTCACCTAGACAAATTCAAAAATAAATTTGACCCCACTTTAAATAATTACAAAATTTTTTTTTAATTAATTTCTACACATGAAATTTTTTTGATAAATCTTTCTCACTATAATTTTATTATTATAACAATCAAAAACATTGTTAGATGTAATGAAAATAAAGTTAGCCGATATCAAAAAAATTTTATGATTTTTTATATTAAAGAATTATTACAAAAAAATTTTTTCACTTGTTAAAAACTTGAAAAACTATCAGTGCAATTTTTTAAAAACATTTTTTAATTATAATTTATTAAATTAAGCAAAATAAAAAAATAAAAAATGTCGGCTAACTTTATTATTATTTAGATGTCTATAAACAAAATAATTACCCATTAGGACCAACAAGACCATAACGTCTTCCTTGTGCTATCAGCAAAGTAGCATCAGTAAACAATTGTTTTCCTTTAGCAGCTATACTAAAATTTTCAACTTTAATATCAACAGCATGCTCCAATAACTGAGCACCGCGGGTGAGAGTTTCACTCTGCGACACGGTGAAATTCGAGTCTAGATCACTGTGACCCTGACCACCAACTTTGGTAAGCATTTCCAGATTTTTCTCATACTCCTGCTGTTTTTTAAGTTTCTTTTTTTCTTTGTGCGATAATTTTTTACCTCCATCCTCGACTCCCATTTCCGAGACTTTGTCGGTGACTTCCTCGAGATCTTTCTTGGACTTTGATGACATATTGGAGATCTAGCTTGCAATCCGGAAAGGTAATGATGGAACGCACCTCGTGCTCTGATTACTTTCACTAATCACTGATAACTGTTTCAGATTGCCGTGTAGAGAATAGAGAATAAGCAGGAGAATAAATAACGTGCTTTTTGGGGGTTATGCAGCGTGTAAAGTGCAAGAGAGAAAGAGCGTAGAGCGCCATCTGGAGCAGGTTACACTACAACTAAATTTGTTGACAGCTGATCATTTTTGTGACCGTGATTCGATCACTTCGATCACGACGGAAAAAAAGAGTGAAAACGTAGCAGATGACTCTGCAGCTAGTACGTGTTTACAAAAAGCTATATTCTAGTCAGTAGACTTAGTAATTCTTTCTGTCTAGCAACGTCAAGTTTATGTCAATGGACTTCTGTGAAAATATCAATAAAAAATAGTGTGTGTATTGAATAATATTTTTTATGATAAAAAAAACCACTCTTTTAATAATCTATTAATTTTTAGTATTAAATAGAAACGAGGTTAGTGGCTTATCACGAGGTTCATTACAAAAGTTAAATGATATAAGTTTGACAACAATAATAAATACAATGTTAGTAAAGGAAGAGCCGCAGTGGAATTACTCAGGCTCTAATTTTTCGATGTTTCCAGAACTCGAAGCGCTGGGTATGTTTTACATTAAAAATTAATATAATAATTACTTTACTTTATCTTCCTACTTCACAGTCTTCATCAATATTCAGCTGATTATTTTTTAACTACATAGTTAAATGTTTTTTACTAAAAGTTTGATAAATTTTTATTTTTATCTTTTAGCTCAATGCCGCTCATTAAATTATTTATTTGTTTTTTATCACCTCCAAGATCTTATATTCGCTGTGCTAAACAATATTACAATGTTTGTGTTAAAAAAATAGAATACTGAAAAACTACAATTGAAAAATATCTACGTTACTGTTTCAGCAATTTTTTATTAAATATTTAAATGAAAATAAAGTTAGCCGACATCTAAAAATTATTATGATTTTTTTTATTGAAGAATTATTATAAAATAATAAAAAAATTTTTTCATGTGTAAAAAACTTCAAAAACTATAAGTGCAATTTTTTAAAAATATTTTTTTAGTGATAATTTAATTAATTAAGTAAAATTAAAAATGTCGGCTAACTTTATTGTTATAATATTTAAAGAAAATATTTTTCTTTTTATCAAGTTACGAAATGAAACTAATGATAAAATTGTTTTTTTTTTCTTCTTTGGTAATGATAGTAATTATCGAGCAATTTTTATCGGTAATGTTATCTCTAATACTCAGTAATTTTAGAACTTAAAACTGCTCCATAAAAATATTATTTAGTTTGGTATTTTTTATTTCGTAATTTTTATTGCCGTAGGTGATTCGAGGATAAATAATGACAATAGAATAGATGCTTTTATGAGTTAAAACTGACCACCTTGTAGATAACAACTTTACGGGACTGATGTATTTTTTATTGTATTGAAATGTGTGGGTATAGATCTGTATATACGTGTACGTGTATGTGGGTATACATAACTCCGGGTACCTACACAACTATTCATTCTCGGTAGTTAAATTCACCGGTATATGGGCACATTGCATGTACTGTATAGAGAAGTGGAGGTACCTTCTGTTGCTGGTTGCTGGTGATATTCCCATCCACATGCACACGGTCACGATACTCCAAAGTTGATGGTGGTGTTGAAGAAAACACGACAAACTATCACGCCGGGCGGTCACGCTTGACATTTTTAAAATGTTTTTCTTAATTTAATATATTTTTAACAATTACTATTGTTCGTTATAGTTTTATTGTCAACAAGCTTTTGTTAATTGAAGACTTTGATAAGTGATTTTTTTTGTAATTTTTAAATAGTACTATTGTGTAGTTTTTAACAATGAAACAAAATACTAAGGGTCACTGTATTTTGAATATGATGGATTTTGATGAACATTCATTATTTTACGGTAAATTTTTTTAATACATTATTTTAATTATTAAAAAAGAATATTTTTTTTTGGAATTGATTTTTTAATTATAAAAAATTTTTTTTTAATTTTATAATAAAAAAAATTTAGTTTCATTTAAATATAATTTTCAAAATTTTTTTTTTTAAATTAGAATTATTTAAAAAATTTTTTCTTAAATTTATTAATTAAAAAATTAATTCTAAATTTGGAGAAAAATTTTTAAAAATTATATTTAAATGAAACTAAATTTTTTTTATTATAAAACAGAATAATTCTATAATTTAACTAATATTAATTATCGTTAAACTAAATAATAAATATCAAAAAGAAAAAAAGTAATTTAATTTATAATCGAAGGTGTTACGAAATTGATATACACAGGTG
The DNA here is from genome assembly GCF_020080835.1 of Cotesia glomerata. Classification (NCBI taxonomy): domain Eukaryota; kingdom Metazoa; phylum Arthropoda; class Insecta; order Hymenoptera; family Braconidae; genus Cotesia; species Cotesia glomerata. The sequence continues at coordinate 14,949,406 of NC_058167.1, forward strand.
ACATTGTTCAAACTATAACTTATGCACTTATCATAATAAAATACATTGAACCATATATTATTAATTTAAATATGTATTTCTAAAGCATTGTGTTGAATGCTTGTGTCAATTTCTCCAAATCAACACTCACGTCTATAATATAAATTTGACAGTATACAAATAGCATAAAAAAATATCCATCAAACTTTGTTTATTTAATAAAATTTTAAAAATATAATATGGTCAGCTGTTAAAATTATTTAGTTTAAATAAGTGTTATGATTATAAACTTATAAAATTAAATAATGAAATAAATTTAATCAATTGTGGGATGAGCGGCTCGTGTTTATTCTCAACTGATAATATTGGGAAAGATAGATATAATGCAAGAGATTCGAGTCATTTAGTTTAAACGATTAATTCTTATATTATACTGGATATTATTTCATAATACAAGAGGAGAAGAGCAAGAGAGAAGAATACAAAGTTCATTGACTCAAAAATCCCCTCGTTCCCTAGCCGGTCGCTTCTCTGTCCCTTCTCTTCTAAACATACAAACGTGACCGTCAAAAGTTGTTCAGAAACTTGTTAATTTATATTACCATAACTTGCCATTAAAGCGAAAAATTCATCAATATTTTTTTTTTTTTTTTTTGCAATAATAATAATAAATTGTTAAACTATCAAACAATCGATTATTTGTTTAAATATTTTTAAACAATTATTTTTGCAATAATTTTTTAATACTTATTTTTTTTTTTTTTTTTAGATAACGAGTACCCATTGCCAGCGGACGATTTTTTACAAGCATTGAGTTCTGACCTTGAGATTCCACTACTTTTAAATGGCGAAGGATCGCCTGATCGCGATGAAAGTCCTGACGAAATAATAAAAGGCGCAGCATTGAATTCATTATCTAATTTTGATAAATTCGATAACGGTTATCATGAATTCGATGATGTATTTTCAAATATCAACGATTCGGGTAATTCTTTATTCATATCTATATTCTAATTAGCAAATTGTCTAACTCCATTTTAGAGAGTCATATTTGTACCAAAAAAACAATTAGTTCAAAATTTATTATCACTTTAAAAAACCATTTAATATCATTAATATCTAATAAAGGTATAATATTTTGGTTTGAATCATTCAAATAGTTTATAATTGGACTAATGCTACATCATAATGTTAAAAAATCACCTTCGAAAAAAATAAAGAGTTAGACAAATTGCTAATTAGATCGTCGATATTTAATTTTTATTTTAAATTTTATTACAAAATTATTTTATTGCACGACTCATAATGCGAAGCATCAGAGAGTGCTTTACAATCGAAAAATTTTTTTTACCTCATTTCGGCAACTATTTTTATTATTATAGTCTTGTTAATTCACGGAATCAAGATATTTTGCGTACTATTGTCAAGATAATTTAATGGAGATTAATTTGACTCTATTCAAAAATTGATTTAGTACAATAGAAATGAAAAAAAACATCAAAATAGGTCAAAAAATTTTCCTGTTCGTCATGTATGAAACTGTGAAAACACTGTAACTTGCGAAAAAATGCATTAATTGAGTTGAATTTTTTGTTTTAAATTTCTTTGAGAGAATTGTAGGTCACCGAATGCAAATGGCTAAGTAATTCAGTGTCGTTTACGTACAATTAATAAATTAAAACAAAAACCATTAGAAAATTGTATTTTAGCTGTTTTATAAATTTTTTTTCACATTGTTTATTTTATTAATATTTCAATAATTAAATGAGTATTATGAGTCGTGCACTTTTGGATTTTCCAAACTTTTTACAATTTTAATTAATAAAAATTAATTGATCAATTTTCAGAATTGGACATCAATAATGTACCGAAAAATATTAAACGTGAGCCAGAAAATTTGCATTTTCCTCCATCACCAAGTCCCAGTCACTCGGAATCAAGTAACGGCGGCTCTGAATGGCAACAAGACAATCAATACAGCGTAGCAGCATCAGAAAAATTTAGTTTAGACACACCACCAATATCACCTCCAGAAACAGATTCTCCGCCAGTATCACCGCAACCAGAACAGCCATCAGCTAAATTGCCAGTACTTCATCCGGTTAAATTAATTCCGTTGAATGCCCAGGATGTTAATTTGTCCCAAAATCGAGCTAAATTTGTCCTTTCTAAAGGCAATACGGCGAAACGAGTATGCATTCAAACGATAAAGCAGTCAACACCTTCATTTTCTTCCTCAACATCATCATCATCATCATCATCCTCATCATCATCATCATCATCTTCATCGTCATCGTCGTCAGTATTATCAAACGGCAATGGCGAGCCGCGAAAAATGATAGTGCTTAGCGCTCAAGATTTCGCGGCATTAACTAAAAATGTTTCTCAAAATCCATCACTAAGGCCACCATTAAAAATTCAAACTCTGAAACGTAAACAAGATAGCAACATGAACAGCTTTAATTTACAACCAACCGGCGATTTGAAGCAAACAATTGAATTACCGCAAACAAACCACATTAAAATACTTAATCCGATACCAAACATACCGGTTGTTAAATCAGAACTGGTAATAAATGCTCCACTCGACCATGAAGATGTTAAAACAACAACACCGGCGTTATCGGCTCAGCCATGCACGCCGATCGTTATTAACCACGCTGCTCCCGCGAATAGTCCGGCAATAGCTCCGATTTTGATAAAAACTGAAATGTCGGATATTAATCACTTGACAGCGCGCCAAGAGTCCGAGTTAAAAGCGTTCAAGCGTCAGCAGAGGATGATTAAGAATCGTGAATCTGCTTGCTTGTCTCGCAAAAAGAAGAAAGAGTATGTGACGTCTCTGGAGAGACAAATTTCGGATTTGAGAGACGAAAATAAACAATTAAGGATGGAAAACTCATTATTGAGACATCAATTGAAATTAAATGATGACAATCAATCGTTATTTAGTTCAAATAAATTAAGTACTTTAAAACATGGAGTTAGTAAGAAAAATACTGCGATACTTTTAGCTGTTTGTTTAGTCTTCTCTATAAACTTGCCTGGGTTCAATGGAATATTTTCCTCTGGCAAAAATCAATTAGACGTTTTATCTAATTCTAATTCACCAGCTGTCGTACCAAATGTCAGGCACGGCAGGTCTTTGTTGTGGTCCACTAATACAAATAATAATAATAATAATATTAATAATGATAATGATGAGGATAATAGTATAGAAGAGGCTAATACAACTTCGTCGCATCTACCTATGTGTCCAATGCATCCGATGATAAATCAGACGGAATCTAAGCGGCTTGATTTTGAATTAAGACGATGGATTGGAGAAGATCGTGGCCATGAAAATTGGACCGAGTTAAATGATAAGCAGAAAAAAATAAAAGCCAAGTCAGTCGGTGAATTGTTATTACCAAAAATAATAAAAAATCTTGGCTCTGATAAACTGAGTTCACTGGCTAAAGATGAAGATTTAAAATCGGGTGATACTAATGATAAAGAAATAACACCGGCGAATAACAACGCGCTAAAAATATTCTCACTGTTTGACGCAATGGAAAAACGAGATACGTTTTATGTTATTTGGTTCAGTGGTGAGCATCTGTTGCTCTCGGCAATGAGTCAAAATAGCACAAAGAGACCACGTATGTCCCTGATATTTCCCACAGATTCGGTCAATAGCTCTTTGGCTCCACCGCCTCCTAATCACGTTACCATGCGGCGTATCGACTGCGAAGTCACTGATACGCAATTAGTACACTTGCCTGAGTCTATTGTTGTCCAGTATTTGAAGGATAATCGCAAAGCTCAGCCCAAGACTCGCAGCAATCCAAGACCATCCGGTAATTTTAATTTAACTAAGCGTTTTAATTTTGTTAAAAATAATGATACTGCCAGTGAGTATGAAAGCAAAGGTAATAATCAGTCTTATGCTATTAAAAAAGAACAGGGATTCCCTAATGATATTCCGTATTTAGTTAAAGATAAATTTAATGACTTTTCGGTTAACAATCCGAAAAATTTTGACTACGTACCAAAAAATGTCGACTATCCGGCTGATGTTCCTTCTTATGTTAATAATTTTAACAGAGAATATGTTAGGAGTGACAAACAATTACGGAAAAGACGAGGCTTGAATCTTTAATAGATATATTTATTAATAAATATATAATTGTAATTTTATTAATGGTAATTCCGTATGATTATAATTAATAAGGATATATTTGTCTAATTTTTTAGTTAGACAGGCTGTGTATCGAAAAAAAAAGCTATGGAAAATTCTTTCTAAGCAGGATTTAAACAAAGAGAATTTTAATTCATTAAAATTAATAAGCAATGACTGATAGCAGTTTTTAAATCCATAGTTAAGTTTGAAAGTGTGTAATATTAATATAAAAAAAAATTAATGTTTATAATGAAGTGCAAATTTATAAAATAATTGTGGTGTAGCGCAAGTTTTTAAAGTTTGTTACTAACAATTTTCTTACCGCACATAGTGTTAGTTTATTGAAAAAAAATTGTAGCATGTGTAATACAATTTTAGTTCATTATTATTAACTAGATAATTATTTTTAACAAAGAGATTTGTTATCAAAATTACATTTTGTAAGATAATTATTATTAAGTTCTATTAATAATCAATGTGTGCATTATTAAGCTAGCATTTTAAATTTTTATTTAAAGTTTTATATTATTATTATTATTATTAAAACGTTAAGAGCACAATACAAAAAATATGAATATTAATATTTAAGTATTGTAATTTTAAAAAAAAATTACTTGTTAATTTTTACAATGCAGTTTACAATTTTCCAGATTTCTTAATTGAAGTTTTTTACACTAGTTATATTTTTGTAATAGCGTATTATTTATCTTTAATTAATTATTGAAATTGTACATAAAATGTGAGTAATATAATTTGAATAAACTTTAAAAGAGTATCTATAAAATTGATGTTATTTCAAATCCGGAGTTGAGTTACCAAGATAAGTTTTTAAATCGGTTATTGTGGATTTAACAAGCTTGGCTTTAATTGTTGGCTTATTCAAGCGCTTATGAGCAGTGTATCGGTGACATCCACCAAATGAGTAGTAATAATCACCTCCTAAAAATTATTTATTAAGAAATTTAAAAGATTGATGATTAGATATGAAGAAAAAAAATTACCTTCGGAGCCAGTAATCCATAAAACGTCAATAGGAGGTACCAAGGACTCAGTTTCTGGATCACTTAACGTCTCCATTAAACTTTTGACTTTCTCTTCATTTACTTCTGGAGGAAACGGTCGTAGTAAAACACTCATAGGTACATCATGAATTTCAGCGTCCTTGCTTGAATGAATACTTGTTGAATCCATTTAAGACTAAAAGTAATTTTTATTTTATCAATACAATTATTTACATGGTTTAATTTTTTCCCAAGAAAAGAGACATCTGTCAATTTTTTGGATTTTTATAACTAAATTATTATGAATAAATTAAAAAAAAAAATGTGGTACTGAAATTAGCAGGCATTTGGAAATTCTTTGAATTTTTAGAATGCATCAATATGAAAATTAATTTAGTCAACATCTAAAAATTTTTAGATTTTTTTTATTAAAAAAATTAAAAAAAAAAAAATTAATTTTTAAAAAACTTTAAAAACTATAATGCAATTTTTTAAAAATATTATTTAGTTCTAATTTAATAATTAAAAAAAAACTCAAAAAATTAAAAATGTTGTCTAACTTTATTATTATTGCATCAATTATTATAGAAAAAAATATTATGAAAAATTCACATTTATGATTTTAAAAAATTTTTACACGTTATTTTTTTGCTAAATTTATTTCATTATAATTTAATTATTATAAAAATTGTACAGTGTCCTTGAAATTTAGTATCAAAAAAATTCCACATTAAGAAATTTAAAGTTGCAAGTAAAAATTAAAAAAAAATATTTTTTTCATAATTAATTTATGATAAAAAATAGTTCAGAACATTACAAAATTTATTTTTAATTAGTGAAAATTACTTACAATATTACTTTGGTACCTGAATCCAACAACTTTTACTAAATTTCTGACAATAGTCATCATACCTCACGAAATCTCATGCAATCCCATGATTAAATTCTGCGCTTAAAAAATACCTGTACACACTATAGTAAATATTTCTACATGTAAGTATTTATAAAAGTAATTATTATTAGATGGCAGCAGCAGTTGGCCGTATTATTTTTGTATCAGGTGTTTATGCGTTACTACACGTATAAAAAATTAAAATTTGTTAATTGTGCACGTTATTGTGTCAATTAAAACTAATTCGTGTTAAAATAACCTAATAAAATAATTAAAATACTTATTTAAACCACAGATTAGATATTTATTTGCTTATGAGGTGACTTGTTAAACAAAATCATTAAAAATGCCGTGTGAAATGATAACTCTTCAACTTGGCCAATGCGGCAATCAAAGTAAGTGTCTTTGTTTATTTATTAACTATGAAGATAATTTAAATAACATTTTTTTTCAGTCGGCTTTGAGTTTTGGAAGCGATTATGCGCCGAGCACGGAATAAGTCCCGAAGGAATACTCGAGGAATTTGCAACTGAAGGTACTGACAGAAAAGACGTTTTTTTCTATCAGTCAGATGATGAACATTATATTCCTCGAGCGGTATTGCTTGATCTTGAACCTAGAGTTATTCATACAATTATGAATTCACCGTACTCTAAAGTAAGTCATCACTATTTACTTTTTTTTTTATTACTGGCAGTAATAATTAGTCTGTCATGGTATAAATTACTAATCAAATTTATTTTAGTTGTACAATCCAGAGAATATTTATTTATCAAAGCACGGTGGAGGTGCTGGTAATAACTGGGCTTCTGGATACCACCAAGGAGAGAAACTCCAAGAAGAAATTTTTGATATTTTAGATCGTGAAGCTGATGGAAGTGATAGTCTTGAGGTAAAATTACTAAAATTATTCAATTTCATATCATTGTCACCAATAGTCAGTTTATGATGATAATATTTAGGCTGCATTCGAAAATGCTCTATCTCTAGATATATAATTAAAAAATGACCTTGTATCTCGTGAACTATTGACATTTTTAAAGATATAAGCTCATCCCGATGTTACACTCATCAAGACCTTTCATTTGAGTACCCACATCAATTTTTTATATATTTATATATATTACATATTTGTATATATGAAAAATATATCAAAAATACATGTGGGTACTCAAATGAAAGGTCTTGATGAGTGTAACATTGGGATGAGCTTATATCTTTAAAAATGTCAATAATTGAGAAATGACCTCGTATCTTGTGAAATATTGACATTTTGGGTAATATAAGCTCATCCCGATGTTAGACTCATCGAGACCTTTCATTTGAGTACCCACATCAATTTTTCATATATTTTATATATTTATATATATTATATATATGTATATATGAAAAATATATCAAAAATGCATGTGGGTACTCAAATGAAAGCTCTTGATGAGTGTAACATCGGAATGAGCTTATATCTTTAAAAACGTCAATATTTAAGAAATTACAGTGCAATTTAACAAAAGCCATTATTTAATAAAGCAAAATTTTATTTACTTATAGTTCACAAGTCACAGCAGTCACATAGTGACTGCAAGGTTGCTAGTCCAAATAAATATTTAACATTCTACTTTTTAGGGATTCGTATTGTGCCATTCAATAGCCGGAGGAACTGGATCGGGTATGGGATCATTTATGTTAGAGTCATTGGCTGATCGATTTCCAAAAAAGTTGATTGAAACCTACAGCGTGTTTCCCAATCAAGATGAAATAAGGTAACTTATTATTTAAATATTTTCATCAATAATCATTTTTTAATTCAAAACTAATAAATTAAAATTATTTTTCAGTGATGTCGTGGTTCAACCTTACAATTCTCTGCTCACACTAAAAAGATTAACTCAGTGTGCTGATTGTGTTGTGGTACTAGATAACACAGCTTTAAATCGCATTGCATCGGACAGACTTCACATTCAAAACCCCAGTTTCACCCAAATAAACAAACTAGTGTCAACAATAATGTCTGTCAGTACAACTACGTTGAGATATCCATCATACATGAATAACGACCTGGTCGGTTTGATCGCACCGTTGATTCCGACACCGCGTCTACATTTCTTGATGACTGGATACACACCGCTGACAACCGACCAAGAAGGACAGTCTGTCCGTAAAACCTCAGTACTGGACGTAATGCGTCGCCTGCTACAGCCAAAGAACATGATGGTGTCTACAGCGCTCGACAGAAATGCTTCACACTGCTACATATCAATACTAAACATAATCCAAGGCGAAGTTGATCCTACGCAAGTTCACAAATCTCTCCAAAGAATAAGAGAACGTAAATTGGCCCAGTTTATACCTTGGGGACCGGCTAGCATCCAAGTCGCACTCTCCAGAAAATCTCCGTACATCCAAAGCGCTCATCGCGTCTCCGGTCTCATGCTCGCCAATCACACGAATATATCTTCGCTGTTTGACCGCGCTCTTCAGCAGTACGACAAGTTGCGCAAACGTGAAGCCTTCCTCGAGCAATTCAAGAAGGAAAAAATGTTCGAGGATAATTTAGACGAGCTAGACAATTCGCGCGAAGTCGTGGAATGTCTCGTTAAAGAATACCAAGCTGCTACGAGACCTGACTACCTCACCTGGAGCCCCAACAAAGCTGAATAAGATAACTCATAATTTTACTATTTCACTTGCCATAAATCAGTAATTACACTTGAATCTCAACTAACTTATTGAAAACATGATTTAAAGTGCCATGTTGATTGTTAATAGTAACATTCCTGCTTAAAGTTACAGTATTTTTTCTAAATCCAATAATGATTATGATTTAAATGTGACTAATAAAATTAATCTGTTAAATTTAACTAATTTTTAATTAATTAAAAAACAATTTTTTCACAGATTCGTTGATTTTTTATTTTTAATTATCATCCTCGGTGATGCGAGCAAAGAGAGGCGGTAAAGTTGCTATCGTGACGTATCCTGTGTGGCCTGGAAGTGAATGGGCATGTGATACTGTCAATATTTTGTCTTGTTCAGCGGATTTTTTTTCTATAACTTCTTCCACTGAGTGCTAAAAAATAAATATTTTAAATTAACATAAATATTTTACAAATATCTAGATATTTTTTTTAAAAAAAATTTAGTATAATTGATAACAAACCTTTTTCTTTAAGCAATCGAGATTTAACTTAGGAACGTTTTTGTAAACGACAGTGAGTTCCTTCTGTAAACACTCGTAGGTGCGAACATCAACGAACCCAGTAGCTTCTAATTGAATGCAAGTCTGCTGTACTTGTTCGATACACGGTGAAAACGAACACAATTTACCACCAGATTCTTTGAGAGCTTCAACCGCGTGGTTTATCGTCAGCCAAGGGTGAGGCAAATCTAAAAACACTGCGTCGACTTTGTGTTTGAGCGCATCTCCGAAACCTTCCAGACAAACATCTTTGTGAGTTACTGTAACAAATTCGTCGATGCCGTGTTTCTTGAACTCGGCTGTCGCCAACTCAACTCGCTGTTTGTGGAAGTCAAATGTATGCAAGTGACCGTGGGGTCTGATTGTTCGGATTAGCGAATGCGACAATGAACCACTGCCAGTTCCTATAATAAAAGTACGAATAATACGAAAGTTAGCCATGAAAATTAAGTTAGCCGACATTTAAAAATTTTTACATTTTTTTTTATTGAACAAAATTATTACAAAAATTAAAAAAGAAATTGACTAGTAGAAAATTTGAAAAACTGTAAGTGCAATTAAAAAAAAAATATTTTTTAGTTCTAATTTAATCAATAGGCAAAATCAAAAAATCAAAAATCTCGGCTAACTTTATTATTATAAGTTAGCCGACGTTTTTAATTTTTTAAAAAATCCACTTACAGTTTTTCAAGTTTTTTATAAATGATTTTTTTTTTTTTTTTTGTAATAACTTTTTCAATAAGAAAAAATTCTAAAAATTTTTAGATATCATCTAACTTAATTTTCATAAAGTACGGTAATAATAATTAACAAATAAAAAGTTATGATTAATTTAAAAAACAAAATATTTTTTTTTATTTTTAAAACTCACTTACAGATTGTTTAATTTTCTAAATATCTATTTTTTTATTTTCAATTTATTCATATATTTTTTTATGACACTGAAATTAGCAAGCACGACAATTTTTTTATTATTCTTAATTTAAAAGTAAACCAGGTCTAGAAAAAAAATTGTTTTTAATTGCATTTATAATTTTTTAGAGCTTCTAAAGATAGAACTTTTTAAATAATTTTTTTTGCTCTAATTTAGTTGTTAAAAAGATTCTAAAAATCATCAGTTGTCTCTCAATCTCATTATCATAATTTATCGACTATTTTTTTTTAATAATAACAATTATTAAATGTCTGTCAAATTCAGTCATAATAAAAATAAAAGATAAAAATCTGAAGAATAATAATCACCTGTTTCAATGACAATACTTCCAGGAACAAGATCCAGCAGATGAATAATCAAACTTATGTCAGGCGTATAAATAATTTGGGTTCGATGAGGAAGAGTTACCGTCCATAATTCTGGAGTAGGTTGCAACACATACGCCCAACCACGAGTCAGCTCTACCTTGGTACCATACTTTTTGCCAATCAACGAAGGAATTTTCAGAGCACCGTGGGTAGTTTGAAAGACATTATCAACCAGTTCTCCTTTTTTGTTTATTATTTTGTGCGTAACCTCAAAGCAGTGCATTTTTTGAGGTCCGAAATATAAAACCACGACATCACCTTCTTCAATAATGGATTTAGTTTTGTAAAAACTCATTTTTATTTACAATTTCTGTTTTTGTACGTGTATTAATATCTGTACATATATATACAATGATTATTGTAAAAAAAGTATAAAATTTAAAAATTTGATGCTGTAAAACCGCACGTGCTAAGGGGTTGCAGTCAACTAGTCAGACTAACAACATTCCGAATTAATAAATTACTAGAACTTAGAAAGTAAATATTAAATGTAATTTAAAATAATTAATTTTACAAATTTTAAAATTCCGAAAAATATAATCTTAAATAAAGAAAAATCTAAAGCTATATTAATAGAATCTTTCAAAGTTACAAAGTCTCAATAAATTAAAAAACATAACAACGAAAATTTATACGCCAAAATGAATGAACAGACGAACACTCATTTAGCCGAAAAATGTAAATAATTTTATAATTAGATTAGAAATTTTTTTTAATTAATTTTAAATTAATTAATTTTTGAAAATTAATTTTATTTTAATTTCCAAGCATGTATGGAAAACACTCAAATTTCATGATTGTAAAGGTGGACCATCTAAGAAAAATTTCCAATTTTTTGGATGAGTAATTTTCGGCCGAATCATTATTCGGATAGATGAGTATTCGGATGAATATACGTCGGAACAACCCTTTTTCGAAATCAAATTAATTTTAACTCTTGAGGAATATAAGATTTATATTTACTTTTATTCGATAACCCGGTGTTTTATAATTTACAAAATTGTTTTTCGGCTGTTATTCTATTTAAGCTAATGTATTTTATAAACTTTGAATGTAGCGGAATTTTAAATTTTCTAGAGTTTTAATAATTTGGAATGTTGTCGATCTGACTAGTTGACCGCAACCCGTGCTAAGCCCACGTGAAAACTCAAGCCTCGCGACGCACACCAATCCAAAATATTAGATCTAATTGCACCACATACTTGTCATATCTATATGTACATAACATATATAAGTTAAGAAAAAAATAATTTATGTAGATGGCGACTCTGTTTTTGTCTTTTCGAATAAATTTTCGATAAAGCTCCGCTCATACCAAAAGTATGTTAATTAAGCCGCAAGAAGTACATTTATTAAATATTGCTCGATGCGCAACAGTGTAGAACATAACCATAAAAAAATTCAAGAACGGATTTAGAAACAGTAAGTAAATTTTTTATTAACATATTTCAATTTCAACTTTTAATTTTATTTCTAATTACATTTTGAAAATTATAATTAATAAATACCTAAACAATTTTTTTATTTTAAATAAATTAAATATGAATAGAGCAAAGATATATAAAATATATTTTTTAAAAGCGTTTATTTCATAAATTATTTTTTCAGTATTAAAATTTATATTATTAAAAAAATTTTATTGTATGTCAATATAAACTTGTCATTAATTTTTAATTTTTGTTGTTAGTTATTAAAAAACGATGGATGCACAAGCGTCAGGAAGTAAAGATTCAGCAGAAAAAACAGCCGGTATGTCGACCAAAAAGCCGACTTGTATTATTGTATTAGGAATGGCAGGTTCTGGCAAGACTACATTTGTCAATTCAATTGTTACTCATCTTTATAAAACTGGGACTCCGTATGGAATTAATTTAGATCCAGCTTGCAAAGATGTACCTTATCCAGCAAATATTGGTAAATGTTATATTCATTTTTAATAATCATGTATAAGAATCAATTTAGCAGATATTGAATAATTTTTTTAACAAATAAATTATGGCAAAAAAATAAGAACAAAAAATTGACATGTAGAAATTTAAAAAAATTATAAATGCAATTTTTTAAAAATAATTACTTCGGAGCAAATTTATTTATTAAAAAAAATTATCAAGTGACAGCTGACTTTAATGTCATTATTCATGTATTTAAATTTCATTCAAGCTTGAATTAATATTTTTTTATTACAGACATTAGAGATACTGTTAATTACAAAGAAGTGATGAAACAATATCGCTTGGGCCCTAACGGGGCGATTGTCACTACCTTAAACTTGTTCTCCACAAAATTTGACAAAGTAATTGAACTAATTGACAAAAGCAACAATGAGTACGTGATAATAGACACACCAGGACAAATTGAAGTATTCACATGGTCAGCGAGTGGTGCAATAATAACTGAAACATTGGCATCACAGTTTCCTACAATTATTGTCTATGTCATGGATGTTGTCAGAAGCCACAATCCTGTAACTTTTATGTCCAATATGCTTTATGCTTGCTCCATTCTTTATAAAACTAAGCTACCATTTATTGTCGTTATGAACAAGGTACTTTTTTTTATTAATTTATTTTATATAAGTTTTTTTTATGGCTAATTAGTAATTACATAAATATTATTGTAGATTGATATTGTCGACCACAGTTACGCTGTTGAATGGATGGAAGACTACGAAGCGTTTGAAAATGCCTTGAATTCAGAGTCGAGTTACATGAGTAATTTGTCAAGAAGTATGGCTTTAACTCTAGATGAATTTTATCGTGATTTAAAGAGTTGTGGGGTGTCAGCGCGCGAACATAGAGGCATTGACGAATTTTTAAATTTAGTCGAAGATGCTGTTGAAGAATATAAAACGTAAGTATTAATTTATGTTAAGAGAATAAGCAAAATTTTGTGAACTGTATTAATCATTAATATCATTCGCATCAATAGTCAATTTATAATGATAAATATTTAGGCTGCATTCGAAAATGTTCTATCCCTCGATACATAATTAAGAAATGACCTTGTATCTTGTGAACTATCGACATTTTTCAAGATATAAGCTCATCCCGATGTTACACTTATCAAGACCTTTCATTTGAATACCCACATCAATTTTTCATATATTTTATATATTTATATATATATGTATATATGAAAAATGCATGTGGGTACTCAAATGAAAGCTCTTGATGAGTGTAACATCAGGATGAGCTTATATCGTTAAAAAGGTCAATATTTAAGAAAGTAGAGTGCAATTTAACAAAAGTCATTATTTAATAAAGCAAAATTTTCTTTACATATAGTTCACAAGTTACGGCAGTCACATAGTGACTGCAAAATTGCTAGTATTAAATATTGATTAATTAACTTTGAAAAGTTTATTTTTATTCATATAATTTGTTTAAAAATTTATAGAATCTATAAAAAAGAATGGGATAAAATGAAATTGGAAAAAACTGATGAAAGAAAAAAACAAGAAAAGCAATTAGAAAAGGCTGCGTTTAATCAACAATCTCTCATATCAGCGGTGTCACAGGGTGCTGAAGTTATTTCCAAGGTGTCGATAAAAGTTCCAGGCGATGATGATTCTACTGATGAGGAAGGAGAAGAAGTTAAAAAAGGTGATGAGGAAGTTGAAGAAGTAGAATTTTTGAGTAATTTTATCAAAAGTCATCAACAAGCACAGAATGATAGACTGGCTAAAAATCAAAAACATTCGTAGTTTAAGATTTTTGTAATTTTAATATTTATAAGAAATAAAAAAATAATTTTGCAAGTAAAAATAAATAAATTATTTAAATAGAAAAAATATATAAATTAATCAACATGCTAAAAATAAAGAACATTCTTGATTTAAGGTTTTTGTAATTTTAATATTTATAAAAAATAAAATAATTTTGCTAGCAAAAATAATTATTTATTTAAATATAAAAAATACAAAAATTAATCATCTTCATTTTCTTCATCTTGTGGACCGAAATCTTGGGTTTTAACATCCTCATCCTCGCCAAACTGTATGGCGTTGTCAATAGTAATTCTGACGTCTGAAATACTTTCGTCATCGGTGATGTCCAGAGGAATAAATCTTACTAGACTATAGCTATCAATGAGCTCACCGATGGCATTTGTGAGACGACAATACTTTTGGTTCCAAGAATCCTCTTCCATGTCAGCGAGAAGAAAATATGGATCTGGTTCTAAATATCTGTCCAGCTGTTTCTTGTCTTTCTTTGACAGCAAATCCGTTTTACTGAGAATACTTAAGTGAGGAATCTCGAGGTTTACCATCACGCTGAGTGCTGCCATAGTGCCAGACAAAAATTTAGCTGAATCCACCATAAACTGGCTGTCGAGGAGAAATATTCCACAGAGTCGAAAGTTTATCGCTTCTAACATCCCGATCAATTTTTTGATGACTGACATGTGACTGTAGAGCTCTAGTTGTCCTGGACAATCGAATATTATGTAGTCACCATCAATATCACCTAATTCGTCAGCTAACCATTGTGAATTTTCGACTAAATATCTAAAAGTGAAAAATGAATTACAAACTTTGTAAGTAAAATGACTATCTAAAATGTTATCTTTAATGTCATCATTAAATACTTACTCCATACAAAAAATAAGTCCACCATTAGGACCAAATTTAAATTCTTCATCTTCCATAGCATCATCAACACTTATCAGCTCTCTAATGTCGACAAGTGGTTCATAATCAAAATATTCAGCTGCCGGATCTAAGTTAACCACGTGGATTGTTTTGTTTTCATCAGCAGCGTGTTTTTGCATCGCTTGACAGTATGTTGACTGTAAATAAAAAATAGAAGATTAAATTTCATTAAAATTTGTTGACAATTTTTTATTTAAAAATTGTTGACATTTTTTGAAAAAAAAAAATAATAATAAATTTTAAATTTTTCAGGTTAAAAATATAAATAATTTTATAAATTACCTTGCCAGAGCCTGCCGGTCCCATAACCAATTGTCCGTACCTCATTTTTATTTATTTACTTATTTTTTCACTATTATTAAAAATTGTTCAAATATATTTCTTTATTATTAACAAAATATTAACGTTTGTATGCACAGCGTGATAAATTACAAATAATTAATTTACGCCATCTGACTAAACTTTGAACCGCAATTGCAAAGTTATACAGTAACTCCATCCTAAGTTTTTAGAATCATGCTAAATACTTTTTTTGGCAAATTAAATTTTTAAAAGTTTTATTGTTTTAGAATTTCAAGGATTTATTTTTGTATCTTAAATCCAATGTCTGATAAAATGAATATTATTACTTAATTAAAACAATTTTGTAATTATTTTAATGACAACATTAATGATTTATAAAAAAATAATTAAATTTCATAATATTTGCAGGAATTTTATCAACAGACGATATTAAAAATACAATGAGACAGAAAATGCTAGAGAGAATAAAAGGATAAAGAGAAAAACGTGCTCAGAAATAAAGTTATAAGTTTTACTTTTAGATTTTGTTACGTTCAGCAAATTGTATATTATGTTTATTTATAAATATAAAAAAACTTAAACAACAATAAAGCAGATATAAAATAAAAAAGCAGATGAATGTACTTGTTGTACATTATTAGTCAAACTAATTCATCAAATCTAATTAAATATTCGCTTAACAATGGGTACTGTTGACTATGGACTACCATCAAACGGTGGTCTCATGCCAGTAAGTTAATTTTATCTATTTAATTATTATGTACATCAATAACCAGTCATTTATGAGTTATCATTTGTAGTTACTTGCATTCGTCTTTGGGAAGATTTACCAATCGATATGGATAAATGCTCCCAGTTTAGAAATTCTTAAAAATAAGCTTTATGATTACCTTTTTAATCTAGACTTCTAAATCCAAACTAAATTTTCAGTTAAATCTCTAAAATTATTAAAATCAGTAAAAGTTATTAAATCACTAAAATTATTAAAATTAAAATCTTTAAATCATAATCATAAATATTGTAATCTATTAGTTCTAATTCTCACTTAAACAGTTTCTTCAAAATTAGCATATAAGCAATATTACCTTTACTAATATTTTATTATGTATAATTATATATAAGTTCTAATTATTATGTTTAGATTAAAAATTTAAAAATGTATTGTATTCACAAAATGTATATTTTTCTTTTGCCATCTGGCCAGTGAAGGCTTTGGCATAAATCAATAAATTCAATTCAATTCATTTAATATACTTGTAATTATACTTGCTCCAAGCAAAATCGATGGCTTTTTAATTTAATTTTATTTTTTACTAGCAAATACAAGCACTCATAGCTCCGCCAGTATCAGAAGACTCAAAAGTATCAAAGAATAAGAAAGATAAAGATGAAAAAAGACATCCGTATTTCAAGAGACCTGGCAGAGGTCACAATAGAGACTCTTGTGATGCTTGTCAAGACGGCGGAGAATTAATTTGTTGTGATAAATGTCCTGCTTCTTTCCATTTACAGTGCCAGTAAGTATTTATTTCTACAAAATCTTTACACTAAGCAGAAAATACTTACTAAGAGATTATTTTTACGTCGCTGAAAATAGCAGACGTTTAATTATTTTTTTTACTTATATTTTATTAAAAAACTCGATTGAAAACATGCACAGTAATCTCTAGAATGTCTTTTTATGATACAATTTTTCGCAGCTGGTATTTAAATTTATGTATTTTTACAATTAAAACTTTATACTAGTTGCGTATGAGAGTGCATAAAAATTTATTGAGTACTAAATCAACTTTTTTTTAAGAAAAATTGACTGCTAGTTTCATGGTTATATTTTTTTTTTTTATTCGAAAATTATTTTATTCCATTCATACAATGTTTTTTTAAGTAAAATATATAATTAATTATATAAAAAATGACAATGCAAAGTAGAAGTAATGAATACCAAAATAATCTTAAGATAAGAGAAAAAAATATTGAATAGAGAGATATTTTTTTATCATAAAAAAATCTTTGTAAAAAATTTTGTGAAACACTCATGTGATACAAATAAAACTTATCTATATTATTAAGAGAATAAGACAAATTTAGTTTTCTGGATAGTCATATGATAAAATCGATTTTTTTAGTGTCATTGTAAAGATCTTGACTTGAATTTGTGCCTTTTCAAGGTTTCATATCATTCTCACCAATAGTCAATTTATTATAATAAGTATTTAGGCTGCATAAGAAAATACTTTATCTCTAGATACATAATTAAGAAATTACCTTTTATCTTGTGAATTATTGACATTTTTAAAGATATAAGCTCACCTTGACATTACACTCGTTAAGACCTTTCATTTGAGTACCTACATCAATTTCTCATATATTTCATATATTTATATATGAAAAATATATCAAAAATGCATGTGGGTACTCATATGAAAGCTCTTGATGAGTGTAACATCAGGATGAGCTTATATCTTTAAAAACGTCAATATTTAAGAAAGTACAGTGCAATTTAACAAAAGTCATTATTTAATAATGCAAAATTTTAATTTTTCATAGTTCACAAGTCACGGCAGTCACATAGTAACTGCGAGATTACTCTTTTATATATAATTAATTAATTAATTATTATAAATAATTTTCAAGTAAAGAATTATTTTGTAATTTAATTTTTATTCATTGATAATTATTATTTTTCAGTGATCCACCTTTAGATGTATCAGATATACCAAATGGTGAATGGATTTGCCACGCTTGTCGCTGTGCAAAAAAAGATCTCAAGTCAAGTTCAAAAACTAAAAATAACAATAACAATAACTGCAACAATAAAAATAATAATAATAATAGTAGTAATAAAAAGTCACCACTAGAAGTATTAGCGTTAGCAGCATCACTAGCTAATCCACGCGAATTCGAATTGCCAAGAGAATTAAGACTACCAATAACATTTCCCGGTACCGACAAAGTTGACGTAGTAGCTGGTAAACGTGGTAAACACCAAGGAACATCTTCAAACAATGGCAAAAGTCATTGTTTAGATTCAAATTTAATGGTACCATTGCCAGCGAGATTGTGCTATGAGTGTGGCAAGAGTTGTAAACGTGCTCCACTTATAGCTTGTGATTACTGTCCATTATATTTTCATCAAGACTGCTTAGACCCACCGTTAACGGCCTTTCCAAGTGGTCGTTGGATGTGTCCGAATCACCCGAATCATTTTATTGACCAAAATCTGCTGCAATCATGCAATGCGACAGAGCGGTTAAAATTGTGGGATCAATTTGCTACGCGTAGAATCGACCAGCATGCGGTTAAATTGGAGTTTTTACGCAAAGTACGAGCTGTTAATCCACCGTTTAGAGTTAAATTGACCTCTAATGGCCGGAGTAAAGTTAAAGTACCGACAATGGTTAAGTATTATTATGCTAATCCAGTAGAATTAAATACTATAAACTCGTACCGAGTTAAAACACTTATAAGGCCGCATATTGAGAACCCGGCAGATATAAATAATGAAAAAAGTAAACAAGTTAATGGAGATGACAGGCGTGATAATTGCTCAAATAAGTCTAGTGATGATGTTAAAGCATCAAATGGTAGTAAAGAAGACAAAAAGGAAGATGATAAGACAGAAAATATGGAAGTTGATGACGAAAAACCACTAGATCAATTAAATGATAATATTTATACCGATAATTTTAAACAAAATTTAAGTTACAGTAATTTTAGAACAGGCCATTCTATTAAAGAAGGAGTTCAACTTCTTGAGCGACCTGTTCTTGAAGCGTTAGCGCAACAAAGATTGGAGCAAATATTGAATCCATTTCACGACGACTACCGGATAGTAAATGACAAGTACGAAGCCAGAGCCGCGCTGTTTCCGCTGAGCAGAAAGCCTGGCCCTCCGGCTTTGATGGTCAGCAGAACTATGACCATTGGTACTGGAGCTAACTGCGACGTTTTGCTGTCCAGATATGGAAACTGCGATTGCGTATCGCCAAAGCACGCTGTTATTTTTTTCGACGACAGTACTAAGAGATACGAATTACTGAATTACAGCGAGTACGGCACGACTGTTGACAATGTTTTTTACTCGTGTGACTGCACTAGCTTTTCGGCAAGACGCAGCAAAGAAGGAGATGTACTCCCAGACAATTGGAAACCATATGGAGCATTAAAAGATTTATCGAGTAATAAATCTAACGGAAACAAAGTGTCATGTAAATGTTCAACAGATGTTGATCTTGAAGATCTTAACCAAGTTTACACCCAAGCCGGCTGGGAAGGCAGTGCTACCGTTGCTCATGGTTCTATTCTTACTTTTGGGTGTCTTGTTTTTGTTTTTAGTACTGTTGCTGTGCAATCGAAATATTGAAATATCCTTTTTTTAGTTAAGGGGTTACGTGGGTTTCAGAGGTTCAAAAAAAGGGTATTTTTACCATTTTTTTTTTTTAATATATACAATCATATATTTTATTCAAACAATTCAGCATATCAAAGATACATATTTAAACAGTATTGTGTGAAATTTCTATTTAATAATTCCGAAAACTTAGCCGTTGGTACTTCATCTCTCTTGGCGGCTAAAAAAAAATCCTCTTGCCGTGGACAGCATAACTCATTATTGGTTCATCTAAAATCAAAGATCCAAACATATTTCGTTAGTACATGGATAAATCTCGTTATTGGACGAAGAAGAATAAAAAAAATTAAAATTTGAGTTTTTGACAGACTTTGAACAAAAAAACACATTTTTTGGTCAAATTTTCGCCATGTATTTGCTCGAAAAAATTAGTTGTGATAAAAAAAAAAATCCTTCGTCCAATAATAAGATTTATCCATGTACTAACGAAATATTTTAAGTTCTTTGATTTTAGATGAACCAATAATAAGTTATGATGTCTACGGCAAGAGCATTTTTTTTTTTGAAACGTCAGGGGAAATTTTTAAATAAAAATTTCACAAAATACTGTTTAAATATCTATCTTTGATATGCTGAATTGTTTAAATAAAATATATCATTGTATATACTAAAAAAAAAAAAAAAAAAAACTAGTAAAAATACCCTTTTTTTGAACCTCTGAAACCCACCTAACCCCTTAAGCAATTCATATTTTTTTTTACAAACGATATTTTTGATTGCCAATTTTTGTTTTACTCCGGAATGATATTTTACAATGAATTATTTGTATATAAAGAAAAAAAAAACAGCATTTTATATTAATTGTCCTGGATATTTTTTTATAAATTTACTTAAAGGTAAATTGAGATTAACAATAATGATGATAAAAACGAAAAAAATCCTGTTTATTATTATAATAGTAAAGTAAAATAAAATACCTAATACTCATTGTTATTTTGTCTCGTTGCTTCAGGTACAGTGCAACGACTAAAGACTATCAATACTTTGTTTATTTTTTATAATTATATCTGTTACTTTTTTTTTTTTTTTTTTTTTTTTTTTTTTTTTTCATTATTGTAATATTAAATAGCAATCAATTCAAATTTTATTAAATCACAAAATATTTGAGTTAATGTGATATGTCGAATTAAAAATTAAAAAATTATGGCGACTATTTATTTGAATGTAATAAAAATTTTTAAAATGCTTAATTAGCTTGTGACATAAAATGACAAAGTAACAATCAATGTATTGGTATAAAGGGTTGCTTTTTATCACAGACTTATTGTAATACGTCTCAGCCGCCAAGTTAATAAAATCCGAGATTTTTTAAAATCAACTCGTGAATTCTTTTTTGGGCCATAATTTTATAATTGTATTTACTATTTGTAAAATGTTTAAAAAATAATGTACATATTTACATGTATTATTTTTTTACGGTATTTATATAAGTTTTAGCTTTAAAATTTGTCATGAAATGTTTTTTTTTTTTTTTTTTTTTTTTTTTTTAATTATTATTATTAAAAACAAGTTGTAACACTTTACAAATAGCGATTGATTATACTTAATAAATTATCTACGAGTTTATGCGGTTTGTAAATATTTTTATAATTATATAGATTTGTTTTTTTTTTTCGTTGAATTATTTATCTTGAGGAATACATTAGCAATTGTTTGTTGATTCTTCTAATTGTTATTTAGTTTACACCGATGAGAAAAAGTCGATCGAGTGTATGTAAATTGAGTCACCTTTCACATGATATTAATCGTATCATTAACAGTCGCAAGATTCAAAATAATAATATTAATAAAAATTATAATAATATATATTAATAATATAATAATAGTTGTATAAAATTAGCTATTAAACGTCTGAAACTAGTGAGCACAATATCTATGACACACATTGAAGTTTTCTCTCATTGTATTAAATAACGAGATCAATCACACTCGTATTTATTTTTTGAATAATTTTAGTAATTCAATCGTTTATTATTAAATTATTATTCAATGTCCGTTGATTAAAAATATTTCGAAAATTGCTAAATATTAACTTTTTTTTTAAATTCATTTTTAATAAAAAAATTAGATATTAAAACGTGCTAACAGCATTTTTTCCTATGTTGCTTGGTACTTTTTCTTAAATTAACCGTTTCGTTTGTTTGTATAGCCTGACGTTCTTTACGTTCTTTTTTTGTGCGTAAAACTTGACGTGTTATCGCCATAAACATCTGAAAAAAATAAAAATCAATTTTATTTATCGAAATCATATTGATTGTAACAATGATAATAGCAACAAAAACAAAAAAGGCCATTCGGCAGCCGAAATGGAAGTAGATTTCATAATGAATAAAAAAAAATCAGTGTAACAGCAAATTTTATAGATAAACAAAGTTTAATTAAGGAAGAAAAAAATTAATGTACTTTTCAGTCAGTTTTGTATAGACAAAAGATGGATATTTTTTACTTTAAAAAAACATTTAAGCATAAAAATTGAAGCTTAATTTCTCAGCTTTCAGCTTGAAAATTTTTTAATTTCATTTAACAAACAAATTTATTTCGAAAAATTATTTTTAAAAAATTGCATTTTTAATTTTTTTAATATTTCTACAAATCAATTTTTTTTCTCAATTTATTGGCTATAATTTATTTGTTACAAAAATTCATAAAATTATCAAATTCAAAAGTTATTTGAAGGAGAAGTAGTGAAAGTATGAAATTTTCAAGGTTTAAAAATGCTGTAATTTTTAAACTAATTGATTAATTGAGCTCACATTTAAACTTGTCCTTCGTAATAGTCTATAGATTAAGTATGTTGAGTTTCTTTGAGATTCCTTAATAATTGTTAAGTAAATTGTGGGGTAAAAGACCCAATTAGTGGCAGGGACGATATTACTGACATTTTCTTTGATTTTGATACTTATTCAATTAATGAAATCATTAATTTCTATTATAAATATATTATTTGTAATCTTTAAGACCTTTAGATCAAAAGAATTTTTAATTTTTATTCCAAGTAGAACATTTTTTTATTGAAAGAAAAAGTGCCACTAATAGGGTTTAGAGGTGCTACTAGTATTTTCTGACTCAGTTCGTCGAGTTAAGTCGAAATATAGCAAAATTTATGAAAAGTTAAGTCCTAAAGACAAATACAATAGTTAGATTTTTATGAAATTTACTAATAATAAGGTAAAAGACCCAGTTATTGACACTTGCAATTTTATTTTAATTAAAAAAAAAAAAAAAACAAATCAATTCTAATAAATTAATAAATGTAGTTTTTGAATTATAAATTTAAAAAAAATTGATTTTTTGAGGACATTTAATTTTTTTAATTAGAATAAAATTGCAAGTGTCAAAGAACTAGGCCAGTGTCAATAGCTGGGTCTTTTACCTTAATCTAAATTATAATTAATTAATACCTCTTCAACATTAATATTATCTTTAGCAGAAGTTTCGAATAATTGAATGCCCATTTGGTTGGCAAACCGCTGAGCATCTTCTGTCAAAACAACTTTGTGATTAGGCGCATCATTTTTGTTACCAACTAGGACCCTGTTGACAATATCGCAATTGTGCTCTATTTCATGCAGCCATCGTTTTACATTTGCAAACGAATCGCCGCTGGTCACATCATAAACAACAATAACACCATGTGTTCCTCTGTAGTACGTTGACGTTATTGTACGAAAACGTTCTTGACCAGCGGTGTCCCAAATTTGTAATTTAACTCGCTCACCGTCAACTTCAACAGTTCGGATTTTAAAGTCAACTCCTATGGTCGTTATGTAGCTTCCATTGAATGTATTGTCAGCGAACCTGAGAAGTAGTGAACTTTTTCCGACTCCTAAAAATTAAAAAACATCTAATTAATTATTAAAAATATTTAAATTAAAAATAGTTGAGAGCCTCTGAATGATGGATAAAGTTTTATTCATTATTGCACATATTATAGAATTGTATCAAGGGCAACACAGACAACCCTTTTATTTATCTGTCATGAATCATGACTCTTGATAATGCGGAAGAGAATAATTTTATTGCCTGCATCATTAATTTTTTATTACACTAACCGTTAAAACATTTTATCTCTTGCTCAATGAATTTGCTCTTATCTCAACAATAAAATTAAATAAAGATCAACTTAATAAAAAAATAAAATAATTACCACTGTCTCCAATAATGAGTAGCTTAAACAAATGATCATATTCTCGAGCCATTTTAATGAAGAATCTCCTTGTTCTTTGGTCCAGAAATCTCAGTCTCACGAGTATTTAAATATATATTTATGTATGTATGTATATATGTCTACAAACCACAATATAAAATGTATAAAAAAATTATTTAACTAAGCTGACGGAAAAAGCAACTAAAATAATAGTTAATAAATTATAAATAAAGTGAGTTTCTTTGTTAAAAAAAAGTCGGTACTAATACTAAGTGCAAAAAATATTTTTTTTAATGTACGTTTAGTTTCTCCGTCAGGTCATACACACAATCTCCAGAAAGTTTTTGACACTTGCTACAGGCTCGTTGTTTTAAAATCACAAGATCGCCATTTTACTGGATAAGCGATATCACTCTGACCATTTCATTATTATATTATTATCACTATTGAGAAAATGTATTCGCTATACATAACGCCCACATCGACATACTTGTTTTACTCTTCTTCACTTCAATCTTTAATATGTCTATACACACAACCATACACACATAAACATATTTCTCCTTCCTACATATATACGTATATATGATATGCATATACTACTACGTCTTTTTGTTCACAATTTAAATTCTCAAGACCTTAAACAAGATAAAAAAAATTATCAACTCAAATTTGTACTAGATATATATATTTAAAAAAAATGAAATTTACTTTTTTGATAAAAAAAAATCACCCAAAATTTTATTTCATTTTATGAAAATAATTTTGACAGATATTTATTATTTTAAAATTAATGTATAATTCACGTGTTCAATTTACTGACAATGGAGATAACAAAAATAAGTAGACCAGAAAATAAAATGATTTTCGTTATAACAGCCAAAAAAATAGTATAGTATGATCATTAATGCTGCTACAACGTTATAAATGCAATGAATATAAATTTATTATTATTATTATCATCATCAAATATCAAACATAGCGTACTATATTATTTTACAATTGTATTAAAATCCGTTCAATATATATACTTATTTTATTACACTTACATGCATAAGTATGTGATAATACTGAAGTTAGCCAATGGCTGTCAATTTTAAAATGAAAATTAATTTAGCTGATATTTAATAGTTTTAAAACTTTATGTAACAAATAAATTATAGCAAAAAAAATTAGAATAAAAAAATTGACATTTAGAAATTTCAAAAAATTAAAAATGTCATTTTTTTAAAATAACTTTTACAAATTTTTCTTGTTAATAAAAATTAAAAAATTTTCAAGTGACTAAAACTTTAATATCGTATTTTAAAAATTTTTATAAAAAATCAATTACAAAAAAAAATGCTTGTTAAAATTTTCACCAAAAATTTTTTTTAATTTTCACATGTGGAATTTTTTTATTAAATTTTTTTCATAATAATTTAATTACTAAAAAATTATAAAAAAAATTCTGTCTGTTAACTTCAGTGTCTTGTAATAAAATGTACTTTATTTTTGTTTTTCAGCCAACTTCAGAGTTATCATAATAAGTGCAGGTATCGATAGAGTAAATCTCGAAATTAAATAAAAGTATGTCTTTATCTTCAAACTGTTGGAATTAAGGTTAAGCTTCTGTTTTTAAAATTATTATTTAATAATTGACAATTATTTAAAAAATAACAACAAATAAAAATGAATAATGCACCGATACCAAAAGACACCCAGGTAATTTTTTTTTCACACATTTAATTTATAAATAAAAAATTTCATAATATCGGTTACATCACTTAGCACATACAAAACAATAATTAATTAAATTATTTACATGACATTAAAGTTATCAGTCACTAACAATTTTTTAATTTTATTTATCAAAAAAATTTGTTCCAAAAAATGATTTTAAAAAATTGCATTTTTTAGTTTCTAAAATTTCTACATGTCAATTTCTTTCTAATTTTGTTTTGCCATAATTTACTTCCTATAAAATTTTTAAATTAATTTTCATACAATTTCCAGGATTTTCAATTTAAACAATCAACAGTGCGCCAAGTGAGCGAAAGCTTAAAAACCGTACCAAGTGGTTGTAACTTGATAGTAGCTGACGCCAAGCGTGGATTATTGTACGTAGCAACTGACGATAGATTGACAGTATTAAAAAGCGACTGCGACACAAATCCAGACTGGAGAATCGACTACAAGCTGCCGTACCCCATATCACGTTTGTCAATCAGCTGCGACTACTCTTACCTAGCTGTAACATTCAGCAGATCAACAGCGCATATCTACAACGCGAGCTCATTGTCAAAAAACTCCCTGGAACTAATCCACGAGATCCAGTTGTCTCGCTCGAGCCAGAATGTGTTTGCATATGACCTGCGATGGAACCCTGCGATACCAGGTATGTTTTGTACAGTGGCGAGCGACCACTCGATCGGAACTTTTCAGGTCAGAAGCGAGCAAAAGACAACCGTGGGTGTCGTAGCATTAGAAATAATCGACAGTGTCGAAGCTATGTGCGTCGCTTGGAGTCCAAAGGGCAAGCAATTGGTAGTAGGCTGCAAAAACGGGAACATTATTCAATTGAAGCCAGAGCTGAAGGTGATGAGAGCTATTTCTGGTCCTTCACCGAGCATTGGCCAGCTGATTACCATTCTTTGGGTGAGTAATTACCAGTTTTGCGCAGCTTACTATAACAGTAATGAACGCCGGGTTGATGTGCTGATCGTTGATGCACCAAAGGGCGCTGATGCTAAGCCAACGTTTACCAATTACGAAGACATTACCTTCGGAATTCCAGATAACGATGGAGAGTACTCTCCTAGGTACTATTTTGACTACGTACCTGAGTGGAATTTGATTATAGCTGCTAGCAGTAGCAGCAGTGAAGTTGCTGTTCTAGGATCTCTCAACAATGGCGCTAACTGGGAGCAGTGGCAGCTGATTGACAGTGGAAGAGCTCAGCTTCCTCTAGTTCGCACCGTTGAATCTTATCCTGTTGGTATGACAATTGATAGGTCGTCAATTACTATCTTACCTTGGGGCCCGGAGAGCACACTACCTCACCCAGTTCCAGTTTTACATTTGTTTGGCACTTCGGGACAGATTGTGAGCTTTCATATGGTTAACTTGATACCAAATTGTCCGGCTTTGTGCTCACCGCCTTCAGAACCAGTCAAGGTAGATCAAAATATCACCGCTACGTCGGAGATTAATTTCGTTCCTCATTCTGTAGCTACAAGTACTCCCAGACCAAAACAACAGGAGCTCATCGAGAGGCCTAAAGTTACTATACCGCCTCCGAATTTTTTCAGCGAACCTGTTTCTGTTAAACCAGTTTCTGCACTTCCAACCGCACCTGTTAGTTTGCAAAATCCACCGGGAAATATTGAATTGAAAATTCCTAAGCCAAAACCGATTGAGAAGCCTGAAATGCAAAAAACAGAAATCAAACTTTTACCTAAACAAACACCTCCAGCTGGATCTCCAGCTGGAGCTCCAGCTTTAGCTCCAACTTTAGCTCCACCAGTAGTAAATCCAACAATTATTTCTTCTACACCAGCTCCAATAGCTTCAGTAATTGAAAAGATAAATTACGATGACAATTTATGCTGGCGTGCGTTCCGAGAAGAACAGATACATTTTGAGAAAGAATTGCAAATAATTCTAAAGCCACGAGCTCTAGACATCGGAACTGATGAGGAAAGGCAAAAATTAATTGTCCAATGCGAGGAAGTCAATAGTTTTATACAAGAGCTGAACGAAACAACCAATAGTTTGAGCAACGAGATATCTTACCTGAATTCATTGCTGCTGCAATCGTTTGCGTGGCTGGAAGAAACCAAGTCAAAGCAGTCGAGTGGTAATGTAGCGCGTGATCATCATGACAAAAGTAAAATAAATGAGTTGCAAAGACGCTTTGTTCATCTTCAGTCGCAGTTAATTCAAGCGATGAAGGTTTTAGACGCGCGATGGGCTGACAACGAGCAGCTGGAAATGGCGAAATTTAAAGTTCCCGGCTTGGAACAAATTTACCAGTGTCTCACAAAGTACGATCAACTTATTCAGGCCAACAAGAAACGCCTAGATGAGCAAACGAAGAAATGGAAGGCTCTGTCAAGAGGAAATCATATTTCTCAGTTAAACCAGTCGCTTTCGAAACTAAACATCAGCTCTAATTCACCCGGAAATACCGATGGAGACATGATCGAGATGCGTTGTAGGACCATTGCTAACAACACCCGGAACTTTACTGCGCTGAAACAATCCAAGTTACGCGACGTCTTGCTGCAAATGGAACCACGTATTATAAAGAACGTTAATCCGTCGAACATTCATAGCAGATTGGAAGCTACTCTTTCGGCTTTGGTGTTGCAAAATACTGCGCCTCCAAAGAAAGAAGAAAAAAGTACATCTACATATTCTAGTACTCCTCCGAAGAAAGAAGAAAAAAGTACATCTACATATTCTAGTACTCCTCCGAAGAAAGAAGAAAAAAGTACCTCCACAGCTTCTAACGCGCCAATGAAAATAATATTTTCATCAGTAGCTCCTCCAGAGACTCCAGTGTCTAAACCAGCTGCCAAACCTGCTGTTCAGAATCCTCTCGCTTCACTTAATAGTATTGTAGCAAATATCGGATCTTCTCAAGAAACTTCCGGTCAAAATAAAAGCCAAACTTTTTGTTTTCCAACCAACACTTTCTCCTCTGTTTTCGCAAACAATCTCACGACTCCGAAGACAAATAACGATAAATTGAACTTAACTGGTGGGTCAACATTTGTTATTAAAAAGGTGACTACTGTATCCAGTATTACTCCCGTGCAAACACCACCAACAACCGCAGCCAGTTTTTCAAAACCAATACCAATTTCATTCGGCTCACCTGAAACAAAATCTGAAAACTCAGCTCCTAAAGACAGTACAAACAAGCCGGTGATTATTTTTAAAGCCAAGGACACTTCGGTGACTCAAAGCCAACCATTATCTTTGTTCGGGTCAAACATCCTTGAAACTTCTTTAACTAAAGTTAACCAACCCGTAACAATTCCACAAAACCAGCCAAGTCTTGGGTCTAACATAAATTCATCATTAAAAAGTTCTCTTCAAACTCCAGTGACTACCAGTCAGCAACCATTCTTCAGCTTCGCCAGCCAGACTTTGACCACTGCAACTCCTAAGACTACTCCAACAACAGCACTTTCTGAATCCATGCCAGAGTTCTCTTTCGCTTCTAAACTGATAGACACACCAGCTTTATCCTCAACGATTTCTGAGCAGTTTACAACCACAACAACTACTCAATCTCTCGACTTGTCCAAGCTATCCAGCAGCTTTTCACTTTCTAATTTGATAGCTGAAAAACCTAGTTCAGTGCCTAGTACGACGTTCTCTTTCAGTCAGTCTGTTACTCCAACTGTATTAAATTCAGGAAAACCGGCGATAACCGTGGCTTCAATTGTTCCCGCAAACGTTATTGTCAGTCTGCCAGCTGGAACGACTATTGAAAAACAACCGACAACTACTCCAGTGTCTACTCAAGCCTCTTCAATATTCAAGTCTTCACCACTGTTATCTTCAAGTCTTTTTGGAGGATCAACTCCATCCACTCCAACTGCTATCTTCGGTGGTGCGGCAGCCACAACAGTCTCCCAGGCACAGCCTTTGCAAGACAGTAACAAGGTTACTTCAATTTCAACTTCAACAGCAGAAAAACCAACCGCTTCAATTTTTGGCGGTCTATCCCAATTGTCATTCGGACAAAATCAATCTACAGGATCCAGTTTTCCAGGATTTACTACTACTACTACTACACCAACTAGTTCATCAGAAATTAATTTCGGTAAACCTCCTGCAACAACTGCAACTGGATTATTGTTCGGACAATCTTTACCAGCTGTAACGACAGCGACTACTACACCCTCCTTCGGTTTATCAGCAGCTCCTGGAGCTACTGGAGCTTCAACATTGTCATTTGGACAATCAGCAGCTGCAGCAGCAGCTACATCACCTTTTGCTCAATCTCCAGCCACACCTGCTGCAGGATCACCTTCATTGTTTGGAAAATCCGCTGCTGCAGCAGCTACTGGAATAACTTCTTCACCATTCGGTCAACCTGCTGCTCCAGCTACTTCTGGAGGATCACCTCCATTTGGACAACCTCCTGCTGCAGCTACTTCAGGAGCATCACCACCATTTAGTCCTACTGCTCCAGCTTCATCTGGAACGTCGTTATTCGGACAATCCAATGTGAATGCTACAACAGGTGCAACTCCATCGATCTTCGGTCAATCAGTATTGTCACCTCCAGCAAACACTAAATTACCACCAACTACTGCACCAGCAGCACCTAGTTTGTTTGGAGGAACTCAAAACCAACCGACTAGTTCTCCGTTCGGTGGAACTTCATCTTTGACTTCAATGTTTGGATCCACGAGCGTCAGCTCCGAATCAGTGACAACTGGAACAGGAATCGGGACCACTGGTTCTATTTTTGGCGGAGCTGCGTCAAATACACCTTCATTGTTCGGGTCAGTTTCACCTGGAGGTGGTTCAATATTTGGAGGAGCTGCTGCGAAGCCCGCAGCTTCGGCGTTTGGTGGTGCTCCAACATTCGGATCTCCTCCTGCTATGCCTACCGCTCCAGCCTTTGGAGGGTCACCAACTTTCGGCTCAAAGGCAGTTTTTGGTTCCCAGCCGTCTGTTTTTGGGAATTCGAGTCCTTTTGGAGCTGCACCAACTTTTGGGAGTAACTCTGGAAGTGTTTTTGGATCTGGAATGCCTGCTAGTCCACAAGATGGGTCTATGTCTATGGGAAATACTACTTTTGAAGCACTAGGTGCTCAGAATGGAGGACTTTCTTTCAATAGCTTGGCACAGAAAAGTCCTACTCAAGATAAACCAGCATTTTCCGGTGGAAGTTCATTTACTAGTTGGCGATAGTTAAAATATTTTTTTTTTTATTAATTTTTCTGTCGTTACACGGAAAGAACAAGATGACACTGGATATCATCCCAGATTATACTGAATGAAAAAAAGTTTCAGATAGTATAGCTAGTATAATCTAGATTACAATGAGTATAATCCAGATTATAGACAGTAAAAAATTTTGCGTCATTGCGTCAAAAAACTTAGTGTTAAATATTTAATATAAAAATTTTTTAACGCAATGACGCAAAATTTTTTAATGTGTAATGAGTATAATCCAGATATCACTGAGTATAATCTGGGATGATATCCAGTATCATCTTGTTCTTTCCGTGTATTATCAAATAATTTTTTATTTCAATTTAAGTTACAAGTTTTGAGTTTGTTTGAAAAGATTCTGCTCATGTAAATAAAAAATAAAATTATTTGTATTTCTTTTTTATTTATTGTTGTTATAAAAATATTAATTACAACATTAAAATTAATTACTATATATTTTATTATATAAGTTTGAATTAAAACAATACAGAATTATTTTATATAGCTCTTTTGATAGGTTTAGGCGCAATTGACACCTTAGTTGGTTTACACAGTTCCAAAATATATGGATCATCATTCGGTGAGTATGTTGAAGTATTTGAAGATGACACAAGAAGAGCTATAGAGACTTCAACATTGCAAGCTTCCATCCAGACCTGGTGAGACAATAAAACAGTTGTCTTCAATCTGTAATCCGTACCTTCGCTATTTTGTGGTCTCAGATCCGCTTTTTTAGGCAGCAATAATTGTACTTGTTGATCCGGATGTCGCAGTTTTATTCTGATAGTACTTGGGTCTCGTAGGTTTAATATTTTAGCCGTAAGCGGGATACCTAGAATAAGTCCTCCTGTGAATTTTAAAGCAGCATCGGCGTCTCCTCTTGGTTCCTCAATAATTGCTCGACATAATTTAGTAGATACTGACGGCCTGGGCAATCGTTCTTCTCCACGAGCTGGCAACGTTGTCAAAAGAGGTAATAATAATCTCGACAGAGATCCAGGTTTAGCGTCTGCCATAGAAGGGATTTCCATTACTAACGCTCGTGAAAATGGAGGCAGCTTTGACGTATCTTGTGGCAACGAATCAGCTTCAGATAAAAATTGTCTTGCCAGAGGCAACGCGCTACCTGTTGCGCTCTTAGTAATTCTTATCAACTCGACAGCCAAAGCTTTCAACCAAACGTCGGTAGCGAGAGTTATTTCATTTTCTTCTAGTCCTACAAACAAATGCTGAAGCCTAAAAAAAATAATTAAAATCAATAACCAACTAAATAATGATTTTTGTTAAATTACACTGTACTCATTTAACTATTGACTTTTTTAAAGATATAAGCTCATCTCGAGGTTATACTCATCAAGAGCTTTCATTTGAGTACCCACATGCATTTTTTATATATTTTTCATATATACATATATATATAATATATATAAATATATAAAATATATGAAAAATTGATGTGGGTACTCAAATGAAAAGTCTTGATGAGTGTAACACTGGAATGAGCTTATATCTTTAAAAATGTCAATAGTTCACAAGATACAAGGTCATTTCTTAACTATGTATCTAGAGATAGAGCATTTTCGAATGCAACCTAAACACTTATCATAATAAATTGACTATTGGTGAGAATGATATGAAACCTTGAAAAGGCATAACTTATTCTCTTAATAATATAGATTAAATTAACTTAAATAAAATATTATCAATACTTACTGCTGAACATTTTTCAACAACAACAAAATATTACTATTAGTCGAAGGCAGTGTGCTTATTGGCGTCGCCTCTGTTTGTGATTCAGTTATCTCTTTAACCACAGACCGCAGTAACAAAAGACACCTGACATAAAGCGCAGTAAAATGAGCTGCACCTTCCATCTTCCTATCCATTTCCGCGAGTCTATCAAGATCAACCGCAGCAGCTTCCAGTAGTTGTACATAAACTTTACCACCAGGTCTCGCGTTTTCAACTCCAGCGACCATTCTTTCCAAGAACTCCTGGCCTCTTTTATCACTGCTCTTCTCATCTTTCTCATCATTCACATCAATACCAGGCGCTCGAGTCAACGCTGGTCTCAAACGTGGCACCAAATGCGGCATAGTGTCTCTCAAGTAGTGATAATGCTTCGCAGCGTGCTCCGAAAAAAGCGCGTGCATGCTCGGACAGTGCAAAGCCGCATTAAATATCAGTACCAGGACACTCGCATACGAGGGGTCATCCACATCCGGCTCCGGTGTGTCAAAAAATGGGTGTCTTCCTAACAATTGCGGTACCAATGGCAAAGTCAAATATGGATGAGAAGCTCCCAAAGCTGCCAGACAACTTCTGATGCTGTCCTTGTCCTGCGGGTACCTCGTTAAGTTATCAATCAACCTATTGACGCACATATGAAGGCAGTTCCTGGTAGCAAGACGGCTGGCAGCTAGGGTCGCATGCAAACCTTCTCTGACTTCATCAGAAAAGTCTTCCAGCGCGCATAAAATAGTTTCCAGCTGATCTTCCTGAAGCGTGACACTCGTAGACATTTTTCTTAGCGACTCAATCGCTTTTATTCTAACATCCTGGATCTCGTCGTTGAACATGTCGACCATGAAGTCCAAAGCGATTCGCGCGATAGCTGGCCGCTCTAGAGATAAAGTACAGAGTGACTCTACAGCTGCAGTACGAACTTCTAGAAATTCATCTTCAAGTCCGTGGATAAAAGCTCCGCAGGAAGCACTGCGCTCCTCTATTTCAGAGCCCTCGTCTTCAACGCGCATCTGCTTTTTATCCAGAGCCTGCTCGATGTATCTGCTGGACACGTTTTTCATCGCTCCCATCAGGCTCATCGCCGTGGCACGGACTCGCGGTGATAAATCACCAATCAGACCACAGAGTTTGGAAAACGCGCTGTCTATCATGCGCGTGTCTTCACCGTCAGTGCCAACGATTATTTCTTCTGGATATTCCACACCAAGCATCCAGATCAGCTTAAGAACAGCTCTTCTTACTATCTCATAATCATCACGCAGCGCACTGCAGGCTTCTGTGAAAAAATTAGGAGTTAGACGACAGCCACGCTCGGAATGAAGCTCAGCCATTGTTTCAAACGCTGCTGCTCGCACTCTTGGATCCTGGGACCTTGCGTAGTGACTTACTAGCACCAAGGTGTCGTCATTTGAGTTTAGTGATAGATAACGTCCGATTATTGACAAGCAGCGCGTCTG
This sequence comes from Cotesia glomerata, assembly GCF_020080835.1. Lineage (NCBI taxonomy): Eukaryota > Metazoa > Arthropoda > Insecta > Hymenoptera > Braconidae > Cotesia > Cotesia glomerata. Next base: position 14,983,595 of record NC_058167.1, read on the forward strand.
TACTCCATGCCACGTGTCTGATAAATGTTCTCGGGCGATTTTCAACACTCCTAGTCGGTGATAATCTCCAAGTTTTAGTAATGTGGACAAGCCTTGACTTATCACGCGATGTGACTCTTCGTTTTTTAACAAACGAGAAGTTTCTTCGATTATTCGTACCTTTTCCGAGGACTGAGTTGTCACTTCTCCGAGCTCTGCTAGCACCCAGAGAATTTTTGCTCTCACTGCCGCTTCTGTTTCTATTCCGAAGCGCTCTATTAATTTAGTGACTGTTAGAGGTACGTCTTCGGATGACATCCGGGATAAAGTGTCGGATATTCGGACAAGTAATTGCAACGCGTCATTTCCACCTTTGCATTTTTCTAAGCACTCTACGTAAGCCAGAGCTGAACAACCGTCAGAGCCATTTTTTGTGCTGCTTGTTGATTGTAATCGCAGTGTTCGGAGACGTTTTATTGGAGGCTCTCCGGTTACAACCTAGAGTTAATTAATTATAAATAATTATATTATTTATTATAATTAAATTATAATAAAGTTAGCCGACGTTTTGAATTTTTCGTTTTTTTTTTTTTTTTTTTCAATCATTAGAACAAAAAAATATTTTTAAAAAATTACATTTTTAGTTTTTCAAATTTTTTACAAATGAAATTTTTTTTTATAATTTTTTCAATAAAAAAAAATTTCAAAAATTTTTAGATATCGGCTAACTTAATTTTCATGAAAATGTTTAATTTGAAAAATTAAAAAAAAAAATAAGTTGTATACTTACTTGGCTTTGATTGAATTCTGCAAGGACTCGTTTTTTCATTAAAGCTGCCATTTTAGATACTTATTATAATTTTAATAGACATTAATTACATTATATTATTTATAATTTGATTATTAGTAATGATTATTGCTCAAAATTTTCATACATTTATAAAACTAAAGATAAATTTTGTGTAAATGTCAACAGTCAACACAAAATTAACATAACCTTTTAACAAATTTAATTACTAAAAAATCCGGTGGATACACCACAGCACCACGTGCAACATCTTTTTTGATACAGTAAATTTCTACTTCATCCATTCGTTGCTCAGAAAAATAAGAAAAATTCTAACTCTAATCTTGAAATTATAAAAAGTTATAAATATTAATGTTATTTGTTAAAAACATTAGAATTATAAAAAATTATTAAAAAATGTTGGTGAGAATACCTCAAGCTTCGCTGACGACAGCTCTGAAAAACAGGTAATTTATTTATTGAAAATTCAATTACTTAACCTCCCTTATAAATAATTTTTTAAAGTAAATTATCAACTTTCAAAAATTAATTTGCTGGGACAAGTATTTTGCAAGGTTTTTATTTATTTATAATAATTACAATAATTTATTTTGTTACTATAAAGCTGTTACAGTTCTGCTCACGTTAAATACTCTAACTTGTTACAAAAATGCGGGTTTTCATCTCAAGGATCACCGGAAAATTTGCAAAAAATTTCGCAGAGTATAACTGGATTCCCACCGCTGTCAGAGCCAATATTAAATCTACCCAAGCCGATTTATTCAACAGCTAAAGAGGAAGATCAGACAACGCAGATAAGTGTCTTGTCAAATGGGCTGAGAGTTGCGTCAGAGAATAGATTTGGAAAGTTTTGCACTGTAGGAGGTAAACTTATAAATTAATTTTAATTTTGATTTATTTATCTAATCACTTAAAATAATAAATAATTAATATTTTCAGTGCTAATTGACTCAGGACCTAGATTTGAAGTTACATATCCCAGTGGTATTTCTCATTTTCTAGAAAAACTAGCTTTCAATGTGAGTACAGTAATAAAATTAATTTTATTTATATATATATTTTTTAAGTTATTTAATCCTCATCAAGAAATATATTTTCATAACTAATGACAATGAATTATTATGAAAATTAATTTAGCGTATATTTAATAAATTTAAAAATTTTATAACAAATAAATTATGGCAAAAAAAATTGACATGTAGAAATTTTAATAAATTAAAAATGCAATTTTTTTTAAATAATTTTTTGAAACACATTTTTTTGTTAGCAAAAATCAAAAAATTGTAAAGTGACAACTAAATTTAATGACAATTAATTATGAAAATTTATTTAGCAGATATTTGATAATTTTAGGAATTTTTTTTAACAAATAAATCATGTCAAAAAAAATTTAAAAAAAAATTGAGATGTAGAAATTTTAATAAATTAAAAATGCAATTTTTTAAAAATAACTTTTTTGGAAGACATTTTTTTATTAGAGAAAATTAAAAACTTGTAAAGTGACAGCTAAATTTAATGACAATTAATTACTTTATTTAGTCTACAAAAAATTATGAAAGCAGAGATGAAATAATGCTGACATTGGAAAAGCACGGTGGTATATGTGACTGTCAATCATCTCGAGATACATTTATCTACGCAGCATCTGCTGAGAGTCAAGGTTTAGATACAGTGACCAAAATCCTCGGTGACATAGTCTTGAGGCCAACCATCACCGAGGATGAATTAAATTTCGCTCGTCAAACTGTACAGTTTGAATTAGAGACATTGCATACTCGACCTGAACAAGAGCCTTTGCTCATAGATATGATCCATGCTGTAAGTCTTTTGAACTATACTTTAATTATTTTATTAAAAATCAACACTTACAAAAATTGTTATTTAAAAATTATTACAGGCAGCATATAGTGATAATACTCTGGGACTTCCCAAACTATGTCCATCAGAAAATATTGGAAAAATAAATCGTAATATTCTATTTACGTATCTGAAAAATCATTATACACCCAAACGAATGGTTGTCGCTGGAGTTGGTATTGAACATAATGATCTAGTCAATGCAGTTAAGAAGTAAACAATTTATTTATTATCTCAAAAATTATTTTTGGCAACTTTATATTTTATTTTTGTAATTTACTTCAGGTATTTCGTGGATGAAAAACCTATCTGGGAGCAAGATAGCAGTCTAGCTTTGGACAAAACTAACACCGTGGATAACTCGATAGCTCAGTATACTGGAGGATTAGTCGTGGTAATTTATTTTATATTTAGTGATGAAATATGATTTACAAGTTGGTAATTATTTTTATTTAATTTTAGGAAGATTGTAATGTGCCAGTATATGCTGGACCCAGTGGTCTTCCAGAGTTGTCACACGTCGTAATAGGGCTCGAAGGATGCTCTCATCAAGACCCAGATTTCATTTCGATGTGTGTCCTCAATATGATGATGGGAGGAGGTGGTAGCTTTAGTGCTGGTGGTCCTGGTAAAGGAATGTACACTCGTTTGTATACAAATGTACTCAACAGGTAATTTATATTATTAAGAGAATAAGCAAAGTTTTGTGGCCAGTATATTTATATGATAAAATGGCTTTTTATGGTTTAATAGGTAATTAAGAAATGACTTTGTATCTCGTGAACTATTGATATTTTTCAAGATATAAGCTCATCCCGATGTTAGACTCATCGAGATCTTTCATTTGAGTACCCACATCAATTTTTCATATATTTTATATATTTATATATATTATATATATGTATATATGAAAAATATATCAAAAATGCATGTGGGTAATCAAATAAAAGCTCTTGATGAGCGTAACATCGGGATGAGCTTATATCGTTAAAAATGTCAATAGTTAAGAAAGTACAGTGCAATTTAACAGATATCTTGTGAATTATTGACATTTTTAAAGATATAAGCTCATCTCGATGTTACACTATTCAAGACCTTTCATTTGAGTACCCACATCAATTTTTCATATATTTTATATATTTATATATATATGAATATATGAAAAATATATCAAAAATGCATGTGGGTACTCAAATGAAAGCTCTTGATGAGTGTAACATCGGGATGAGCTTATATCCTTAAAAATGTCAATAGTTAAAAAAGTATAGAGCAATTTAACAACAGTCATTATTTAATAAAGCAAATTTTACTTAATTCTAGGAATCACTGGTTGTACAGTGCTACAGCGTATAACCACGCATACATTGACTCGGGTCTTTTTTGCATCCATGCATCATCAACACCTTCACATGTTAAGGAAATGGTTCAAGTTATCGTCAAAGAACTAGTAGCAATGGCTGGGGATATGACTGACAATGAATTGGCAGTACGTAAAAAATTAATTAAAGTTATTCAATTAATTAGTTATAATTAATAATTAATTAAAAAAATTTTAAACCATAGAGAGCGAAGAAACAATTACAGTCAATGTTATTAATGAACTTGGAACAAAGGCCCGTAGTTTTTGAAGATATTGGTCGCCAAGTACTCGCCACAGGAACAAGAAAACGTCCGGAATACTTTATTCAAGAAATCGGTAAGCAACATTATTTTTTTTATTTAAAAAAGTCGTTTTTATCTAAAAATTTGTTTTTGTCATTAGATAAAATCTCAAAGGACGACATTCACAGAGTAGCTCGTCGCTTACTCAAGTCTCCACCGAGCGTAGCAGCTCGCGGAGGAATCAAAAACACTTTATCACTCTCAGAAATCCAAGCTGGCCTGCTGGATACTCATGGTCAAATGTCCGGAATAATGAACAGACTGTCAATCTTCCGTTGATAGTTGAACAAGATATCCGATTGCATTTTCCATTTTTAGCCAACCAATAAATACATCATCGTATTACTTCGTTTAATTGATTGTAAAAACATTTATATCTATTTAATTTAAGTAATAAATTTTCGACGTCTGTTTATTTTTAACATAGATTGAATTCAATTAGAACTTTTTTTTATCGTACTCAATCTGTACGTGTATATTATGTTTAAATAAATCGTCAATATTTACCTAGAAACTCGTTTATTGTTTTTGAATTAAATTAAGCCTGCTAATCAATAGAACGACGCGTTATATATTTAGTTGAATATATAGGTAGGCAGTTTTGATAACCACGGGCTTCCTCTTGATAACTTCTGGTTGCCTAACACACGAAACATCTCATTGTCCCGACGTCACGTTACTACAAATTGCGTAGTTTAGATCGAGTGACGTAAGAACTGCTCATTCGTCATCATTTATATCATAGAAGTTTTATAATTTGATTGATTATTTTATTTATTTTTTATTTTAAATAGTTTTCTAATTTCAAGCGCAAAAAATATAAAATTTGCAAATTTTTTAATTCTAATAAAATAATCATAATTTTTTTTAACAGCTTGGATATAAACTACAAATTAAAATAGTAATTTTTTATAAAAATTAAATTAGCCGAAAATTAAATTTTTTTATCGAAAAAAATTTTTAAAAATAATTTTATAAATGTTATAAAAAATAAATTTTTTTAACATTTGCTTGCTTATAATTTTTTTTTTTATTTAAAAAATCCAAAATTTTCAAGTGTTTGCTAAGTTTAGTACCATATTTTTTTTTTTTTATAATTTAAAAGATAAAAGTTGAAATTATTTTATTTAAAAAAATTAATTTTTACAAATTTTCTGTTAATCATCTAAACTAAATGAATGATTTAATTATTTAAAAAAAACTTTATATTTATTGACATTTCTTCTTGAAATTTATTTTACCAAAAATTTTAATTCTCAAACAAAACCAGCAAAACGCTTGGTTAAACTTTGAAACACAAACGTAAACGGATTAATTAAAAAAGTAATGGGAATAGTCGGACGGTAATGTACTTAATTGCCTCAAACGTGAAGCATATTTCCTAATCAAGGTCACATGTGCTTAGAGAGGTTGTCAAAAGCTGAGATCTAGTCCTGCGCAGGACGTCGCGAGGGTAGTTTTTATCTTAGAGAAAGTTGGCGTACTAACCCTCCGGAGAGCAGGAATGTAAAGGATAATTTCATCGACAGCTTCCTGATCGTCTTTGTAAACAGGAAATGATAAAAGTATTCAAGTATTTGTTTATAATATATTTTTAAACCAATAACAAATTTCTTTTTTTTTTAGGCATCAATAACTATCCTGATTTTTTCTGAAACAAAAATAATATGCAAAATTATAATTTATAAAAAAAATCAATGAAAATTTATAATTATATATTTTATAAGATTGCTACAAAAAGGTAGGAAAAAGGAATTTACATAGCTTCCAAGTCATCATTAGACAAGCGGGCAGTCATAGATGATTCGTACCAACACGTGGAAAATCTTTGAGTGATCCCAGGACTTCAGAGATTCGCAGAAGACTTTAGACTGCCCTTAGATCATAGTTACCTGATCGCTAAGGGTGTAACATCATTCAAATAGTCTAAAATAACATAATATTTGGGGATTTTCAATCCTCAGCCTCTAGCTCCTTACTCTATTAATTTTTCATTTTCTATTGAGGTTCTTTCACCAGCAGAATGAATCGGGAATTTCAAATAGGATTCATTGAGACTTGAAACCATTGGTTACGTCGTCGTACCAGGGAGCAAGGAGTACTATTGAGTATCACGGGTCCTTAAATCAGTGCGCAAGTCACTGTCATGATCCTGAATATGAGAAGATTCTCTAACCGTTGGATTGTCTAACCGCCTGTTCCACTCGAGGGCGATAAGTATGCGTTTCGAGGAGAACCACTTTACCTCGAGGTTCCTTAGTCGGAAAACTGACCTGCATCAACCAAGCGCTCCTGATTGCTCGAGCAAGACCCGGCAAACGATCTCGTTGGCTGTTAAATTTGTCTTTCCTTTTATCAATGAGCTAAGGAATTTAAAAAGTATAGGTGTCTATCTTAGAATTTTTTTACGCAAAAGAAGATTATCTTAGAAAATATTTACTTTTAATAATATTCCTCTTATCAGGACTCCAGGATCAGTGGATACCTTTTTTAACCCAGTTCATTCTTTCATTTTATCATCAAGTCTCTGGAAAAGTATTCTCAGAATCAGGATTTCATGGAATGCTAGAAAATTTCAATTGATAATTGTTAAAAAGATCAAAAGCAAAGTAAAAAAATATAATAGAGAAGAATGAAAGGTCCTTTTGGATCCTGACTCATCAGTGTCATGTCACTCATCAAACGCATGGCGCCAGAAGTATTCCCTACACCAGGGTGCCATAAATCTAAAAAGCTCGCTGCCCAGGAATGAATAGACATAGAGCTTAGATAAAGATCGAAACTTTGGTAAAAAGTTTATTTAACATCTTGATGAATATTTTATCCAATCAATATTTCATATAGAAGATGGAACAAAACAGTAATTACCGTGGATCAATACAATACAATACCTTTATTGATGTAGCCTGCGGCTTTACAGGTATCGATGTATGGAGGTATATAACAGTGAGTGTAGGTGAATTCGGAAAACAAATTATTTACTTATTAGTAATGGAGGAGAAAAAAAGTTGAATTAATTTCAATTCGAGCTTCAAAGCACGACCTTATTTTCTCAACAGGATACTATGAATTCACAGAAAGTTCCTCGGGGTGATATATGTATGGTTTTATGGATCTATATGTGCTTGTTAAAGGACGAAGGACGCATGCTTGGTTTCATTTCCTTTGGATCCTTCACATGGGAAACAAGATCAACACACGAATTCGTAGAACGCTTGCGCGATATTTGCTTTCGTTTAATTTCTACGCTGATAAAAGGATTTATTTCTATCAAAAAATACTTATTAAGATCATTTTTTAATATTAAACAAATATTTCTTAGTATTTAAAATGATTTGTTTGTATTTAATAATTCTGATATTCATTTATTAAATATTAATAAATCTTTTTAAATACTAAGAAATATTTGTTAAGGACTAAAAAGTGGTCTCTAATAAATGATTTGTTAAATATTAACAAATATTTTTAACTATATAAATAAATTCTTCTATCAGTGTATCATTTACAATTATTTTATTAATATTTTTTATGATTGTTTCAGAGAAATTTAAATGAATAATAAGACTAAAGAGAGTTTAAATATTAATGAAAAAATTAAGTTGATTCAAGAGAAAAAAAAATTTTAACCGAGAAAATCATTTTGAAAAATTAAATCATTTTGAATTAGGCGAAAAATTATTGAATAAAGTAAAATTTACTTGAATTCAGAGCAATTTTTTAGTTAAAGAATTTTTCTTTTTGATTTAAAATAATTTAACTCTTAAAAATTGATGTTCTCGCTTTAAGATTTTTTCTCTCAAGTTATTAATAAATTTTTTATTAATAAAATAAAGGTTCTTTGTCATTTTAACGGTATAATTGTCTTTTCAATAATAAATTTTTGGATTTTTTATGTTATTTAAAAAAAATACAATAAAGATTTTGCGTTTTTTAAAGTTAGATCCAACAATTGGTACAATTCAGTTCAAACAGTAACTTTAATCATGACGCGTCTCAACCGGCTATAAATCAATCAAAAGACTTGTTTTACCGCATCTGAGGTAAACAAAAAACCAAAAAACATAAAAATGTTTTGTTAAAGTAAACAATAAGATAAAAATTTAATTTAAATTTAGAGTTTTGTATCAGCGACGACGTCCTTAAACTTTTGCCGCTTCAGGCATTTAAACCCTTAAGCTCATCTTAATTGAGGCCAAGTCTTGTTATCCGCGAAAGAGTTACCACGAACAATAGACGAAACAATCAGCTAACAATCGTATATCACATCAGCAACCGAAACAAAGGAATAGAAGGAACCAAGAGTGTTCTTCATTGTTTTAATTTTTATTATTTTACTTTTTTATATAAAAATTTAATTTAAGAATTCAGTCGCTCGTGTTACCTTTTTAATTACTATCAAAATAAAAACATCACAATAAATTTACGTCCGCAAATAATAATTACTTTAATAAATAATTAAAGTAAACTTGAAAACGTAATTACGAAGCATGAGGTAAATTATTCCAAATATTCTCATGTTTATAAACACTCCAATTACTGCGTAATTAAGGTATACATACTGCGAATAAATAAATTAAATTTTAAAGAAAATTATTATTCGTCTAACGTCTGAGTGCACGATAAAATTAATTCTGCATATTTACAGTTTTATTAACTTTTTTTTTTTTCAAGATATCTCTAAAAGTAAATTCATGTATATGTTTGTGTGTATTTATAAATATTGTTAGGCACTGTGAATTCGCGCGGATTTATACTCGCATTCTCAGCTGCACCATCCAGCAAATTAATTAGATACGTGTCAAAAAACATCAGAGTGGCACTACTCAGCGTATAACTACACAACCAACCTCTGATTCGTTTCCTATATAAACAAGTTTTTTTTTGTGACGTTTATTTTGATATTAATTTGCTCTGCAACACTTGAAAAAATTTTTTTTAAATAATAATTAAACTTTTATTTATTTTAGTCTGCAAAGTTATCAAAATTTGTTTATCTGCTCTTTATTTTATTTTCAATTTATAAAACATGGTATATATTTATAAATAAATTCATTTCAACAGTTATGTACACAAAAATTAGTTTTTCTAAACTAAAGTATGATTTCTTCTTTAAATAAATGATAGTATATCATATTATTCACTTTTTTATTCATAAATTTTCACTTATTTTATATAATAGTATCTTCTATTATAAACAAGAACATACTTTTGCGTTTTTTTTTTTTCTTGTAATTTTACACGAAGAAAATTTATTTATAAAAAATTGTTTAGATAAAAGAAGAAAAGTTATTTTTAAATAAAGGCCGTATTAGTCAAGGACATTCAAAGTAATGTCAATAAAAATTTCATGGCGTGTGAAATATTTAAAAAAAAACTGAGTAATTACATAGAAGTAAAGCTTCGCCTAATTTTAGCCATTAAAAATTAAAAAAATGAAGATATTCATGACATTGAAGTTGACAGATGGTAGAAATTTTTTAAAAATTTTATAGCAATTAAATTATTAGCGAAAAAAATTAATTAAAAAATCCCACATGTGAAAATTGAAAAAAATTCTTAGTGAAAATTTTTGGAAGCATCTTTTTTATTGTAATTGATTTTTTATAAAAATTAAAAAAATTTACAGTTGTCAGCGCACTTTAGTATCATAGATATTCATCATTTTTTTTCAATATTATTAAAAATAAGAATTTGTTTAATTTTTTAAATTCGAATTTCAGATTATTTGATTTGAAATTTGAAAATTCGTCAAATTGAAATTTTAACTTTTGATAAAAATAATTTATAACTACTCTATTTTTATTGTATAATTATTAAAACTATTTTTAAAAATTTGATTTTTACAGGATTTATTTAAAAAAAATAATTTTTTGAGAAGAAATAAAACTTTCTTGCTCCAAGAAAAATTTAACGAACGATTATCAGGACTATTTTTATCTTCCTCGATAATTTTCTTGGTTTAATTGAATTTTTGTAAGTATTTCTTCTTAAATTTTTCTTTAAAACTTCTTGTAGTACAAAAGAAATTTAATGATATAAATAATACATTTATTATTTCATAAAATTTTCCAGTCATCGAAAATTTAGCCATAAAACTTCTAAAATTATAAAATAAATTTATAAATAAATAAAATTTAAGGACATAACCAGAAATAGTGGGAAGAAAAATGTAAATAAAAGGAATAAAGGATAAATGATCGTTGGAAGAACCTGAGCATGTTTTTCTGGAGCATATCGGAGATGTAAATGAAACCTATATGTCCTCCTTCTGCCCCGAGGCTCGGAGCTCACCACACACCACAGCTTGTGATGATACGGTGTAATATATATGATAACTGATAATAAGAGTAAGCGAGTGCCGAGTGAGCGGAAAGCTCCTGGTGAAGAGAAAGAGAGATAGTGAGAAAGCTCGACCCGCCACTCGACGCGCTAACTTTTCAATCTCGGTCGAATGATCGTCGGAAAGCCCCGCGGTTTCCCCGGCAACGATCCGGCCCGTCATTGGCTGGCTCCGTAGACCGCCTTCGAGCTCTCTATAATAACCCTCTACCTTCCACCCTCTACCCTCTATCTATCCTCCGTTTTGCGTCTTCCTCCGACGCCGCTCTTCGATCTCTCTCTCTCTCTCTCTCTGTCTTGTTGTTGCCAGCACTCGGAGACTTATCCTTGTGCTTTAACCATCCTTTACTATCCTCCGTCCTTTGCCACGTCGCCCATCATCGCAGAGCGCACTTAGCCCCGTGGTTAACTTCAATGAGCAGATAACAAGCTACCCCTCGACTTTGCTCTGTAATATTCACTCGCATAAATGGACTCGCGGCTTTGTCAAATCAACTGTCGCTTGTGGTAAACAACTATAATACTGCTTTATTCTCTTCTTTATACTCTATAGATTATATTAACGTCTATTGACCAAATATTATCCTAAATACAAAATAAATTATTATTTATGTATAATAACTAATTAATCATTAAACTAGTTCAATTGTTAAATTAAGTATTTTGAATATTTTATTTTTATAAAAATTCGCATAATTTTTTTTGTCATGCCGACTTATTTTTCAAATAAATTTTGGAAACTTATTAATAATAATAATAATTTAGGTTTTATTTGGATCACTTTTTAGATTTAGTGTTTTACAAAATGTGATTTATAAATATACATTTTACAAAATATTACTTGTTTATTTTTTATGCTCTACAAAATAAAAAAAGGATTAATTTATTTTAACGCTCACAATCTGCTAATTATAATGTTTATGCTTTATTAATATAATAGTTTATGTAATCAGCCTTTTAACAGTCAATCTAGTGATATATAATTCGAGTATGTAAATAGAAATAACTTATTCACCAAAATTATTAAAATTATCTACGGTTTGAAGAAATTAGTCAAAAATATTTATCATTACAAATTTTTGTGACTATGATACTGAACTGACTGCAAATGATTGATTAGTTTTAAATAAAACATACGTATCTTAAATAATTTACACTTGTTTTAATTATTTACTTTGTAAAATTATAATTACAAGTTTAATTTTTAGCTTAGTGTAATTAGAAAATCTTCAAATAATTCTAAAAAACTCTTATTGAATCCAAATTAAAATAAATCTAAATAAAACATATATTTTGAATATTTTACTTACCATAATGAAAAAAATAACTTAATTTAAGATAAAAACTTACTCTTTAACTTGTAAAGACAAAAAATTTTCAATTGGAGTAAAATTTAATTGAGCAAAGAAAAATTTATTAGTTCAAGAACTTTTCTGTATGATTTAAAACAATGAAATTCTTTAAAATAGTTTTCTCGGTTGTTTTTTAAAACTTTTTTACTCAAATTACAACCAAATCATTGAACTCACGGTTGTTTTAATAAATCACACAATAAATAAATATCAGTCACATCAATTGTCAAAAATTATTAATAAATTCTAAAAATAATTAGACATTTAATCATTAACTTCTTAATTTAAAAAAAAGAAGCTATAAAAGCGATTTAAAATCTTGAAATTTTCATGAAAAAACTGGAAATCATTGAAAGGATGTAGATGTATGAAAAAAAAATGTACATTTCTTCCTTTTAAATTTGTTTTTTAAAATTTCATGTTTAAATTGTTGGAATTAAAGTATAAAATTTATACTATAGACCAATCAAAGACTTTTCGGCAGACTGATACAAAAGGTAGTAAAAAAATGAGCGGCAAGAAGTATGAAAAGAAATCCTTTCTGATTTCTATATATTTTTATTTATCATTATTTATTTTTGAAGAGGAGTTAGGTAAAAAAGAAACGGACAAACAAGCGAATGACTTTTGCCCGTAATTGGAACCGCGGGAGCCTGACCAACGTCCGTGTTCAAGCACTCTTTTCACATAACCATCATCATCTTTCTTCGAGGGTGTCTCTGAACAAGTAAAGCCAAGAACTTCAATAGTACATATATATATACACACACACACCTCACACTCGAGTGCTACACAATACTTTTGATGCATTGCACTATTTTTTAATATTTCTCCGCCGTAAGATCACCGAACAAATACAATGAGACCTTATTAACTATAATTATACATTATTTCATTTCATTTCTTTTCATCTCTTTTATGAGATTAAAAGATCTGTTATATATTATTTTATCATATATTTTTTTGTCAGATTAAACTACAAGGGGCCTTTATTGATACGATAATTTATGTACAATTTAACAAGACAAATAGTGTAATTATTATGCGAGCAGAGGATTGAATAAAAATTAGCGCAGCTTGTGATGAAAATATCGACATACATAAACTTGAAATAAATCCCCCAAGTTAAAGTAAAGGTAAATCAATGGAAATAAGGCTGATATGTGATGTAGGGTGACAACGAGTGGTGAGAGCTTGTTGGAATTGCCCGGGAGATCATTATCGGCAATTTGTGATATATCTTTCACCGAGTAAAGAGCCATATTGCCATGTCACATCAAATTTCTCCCCTCGTGTTACTTTACTGTTACATACACACTTACTTTCCATTATATACCGCTTATTGGCATTATTTTATCTCTTCCTCAGTAAATCTACACATCATCATCATCATCATCATCATTATTATCTTTATCACAGTAAATAATATGCCCTTAAGCTAATTATTTTTTATTTATATAAAAAAAGCTTGTAAAAATTACAGAAACTGATTTATCAAATTTATCTGTCTATAAATCATTTTTAAAAATATAATTTGTATTTTAAACATTAAAAAAAAAATTTTTTACAATAATATTTACATTTATGTGTCTTATAAAATTTATTAAGTCAACTTTAGCCATGCAATAGATAGTTTAATATTTTATTTCTTGTGGATCTGTTTAGAAAAATTTAATTTTTTACTATTCTAAAATTCATAACCACCTGTCATTTTTTTTTAACTAGTATTATAAGATAATTTTTCGAAATATTTGATTGGAAATTTTAAAAAACTATGAAAGCATTTTTATTTTTAATATTTTCTGAGTATTCATTAATTTTTATAATAAAATCAAAAAGTGGCAAAGTATTATATTTATTATGGTGTTTTATTTGCATAACTTTACAGTTTTATACAAGTTTTTTATTTTTAATGTAATGTAATGAGTTGTTTATTTAGCATTTGCTACATTCTTTACAATTATAATTCTATATTTCTTTGGTACAAAAGTTTAAGGATATATTTTTTATAAATACATTGTTTTAGCTTGATTTTTCAATAATCTCTTAAATACATTAATTGATTTTTGTTCTTTTATCATTTTCAGTAGTTCATTAAACCATACAAATCCTCGATATACTATAGATTTTGCTGCCGTCATTGTTCGTGTATGCTTAATTAAAAGTAAACTATTATTACGCGTATTATAATTATGATTATTGCTCATTAATTCTATTTGTTCATTTAAATAATTAGGTGAAATATTATGGAGCATCTTGAATACAAACAGACAACAGTTGTAATATATCTTTTGTTTTATTTACAACCAACCAAGTGTATCAAGCATCGGATTAATGTTTGTATATCTATTTACATTTAAAATTGCTCTCATAGCACGATTTTGGAGTTTTTGTAGTATGTTAATTTTATCTTGCTCATAATTAAGCATCACAGTACTATAATATTCAAAGTGCGGTACTATTATCGATTTATAGATAATAGTTTTCGCAAAATTACTAACTGTATTCCGTAGTCTGGATAGTAAATTGACTTTTTAAGATATAAATATTAAATAGATATAGATTTTAAAATAATTATTAATTACTTTACACATTTTTTAACTAGTCTAAACATTTATAAATATTATTTGTTGATAACACTTGGATAAATTAAGAATTTATCCTTTGGTAAAAAAAAAAAAAGTGGCAAAGTAAATTCCAAATTTAATAATTTTTTTTATGAAAATTAACAATAATATTTTTTTTTGTGACAGGTCAAGAATTAAATTGCAAATAAAAATTGTCATAAGCTCTACAAGTGGTCCTTCGATAGCAGATTCATGAATTCAGCGAAATAAAAAAAAGACATCGACTTGTTCACACGTAACAGAAGTAAACAAAAGCATGGGGATTAAAAATAGAATATTTAAATATGTAAATAAGAATTTTTTATATAGTTATGTAGCTACTCATTCTCAGTGAGTTGTGAGTTTTTTGTTTTAAAGAAACAGCTAGGGCCGCTTTGCCGTACACTTGAATTAATTTGCTGTATACGTTAATTTTTAATGAATTCATAAAGGCACGTCTGATGCCCAAGTTGATCTTCACCACTGCTGTGTTGCTTACTCGCTGCATAAATGCTTCATAAGAGATATATATATAATATAAATATGATGCGAGGAGAGGATGAACACCAAGCTGTGATGTGAACTGTAATTACGTGATGATATTACGTCGCCACTACACTCCTTTTTAATGCAACGACACGTTTTTATCTACATGCTAAATTTTATTGTACCTATACTTCCTAAAAATATGAACGAACATTTATAATTATAATTATGCATAATAGTTATATTATGATTGACAAGTATTGGAAGCGACTGAACATTTATTCATAAAGGGGAAACTTATTTTGAATCGTTAAAAATGACGATGTACATTTTGTAGATTCATTTGAAATTTTAGTAAGTAGTGAGTATATATTTGTATAGTTTTTATTTAACAAGTATTATATAAAGTTGAATGCGCGCTTGCAGATACAGAGTCTACAGAGTCAGTTCAGAATACCTGTGGACTTGCGCATAAAAGATAAGTATGCGATGAATAAACTAAAATTATATATACATTTACACGCTTATGATGTACAGTTGGACTTGTATAAATGGAAAATGTATGTGAAGAGAAACGAGGTGAATACAGGGATTAAATGTGAATACTGAGGGTAAAATAGAAAATCATATCATCTATATTTACGATTATAAACCAACCCTTGTTAACTGTAAGATAATGACAAGTGTTTTCGCACCGACAATATATACTATAAATAACAGTGTAATTATTTATCATTAAAAATAATTATTTAAAAGACTTATTTTATCGTTTAATTCTTTACTAACAACCTTGTAGTCTTTATGTGAACTATAAATAAATAAAATTTTGCTTTATTAAATTAATGACTTTTGTTAAATTGCACTGTACTTTTTTAACTATTGAAGTTTTTGAAGATATAAGCTCATCCCGATGTTACACTCATCAAGAGCTTTCATTTGAGTACCCACATGCATTTTTGATATATTTTTCATATATGCATATATATAAATATATAAAATATATGAAAAATTGATGTGGGTACTCAAATGAAAGGTCTTGACGAGAGTAACATCGGGATGAGCTTATATCTTTAAAAATGTCAATAGTTCACGAGATACAAGGTCATTTCTTAATTATGTATCTAGAGATAGAGCATTTTCAAATGCAGCCTAAATACTTATTATCATAAATTGATTATTGATGAGAATGATACCAAATTTAATTATAAAAATCCATTTTATTATATAAATACACAGGCGACAAAATTTTGCTTATTCTCTTAATAATGTAGATAATTAAAAATGTTATCCGTAAATTATATTAAAAAAATAAATCAAGTTAACATTAAAATTAAATTTTTGAAAACTATTTTTTTCCTGTTAAAAATATCGACAGAGGTAAAAATAATTTTTACATCGAGTAAAGAAAAAATTGCATGGATTACTAGAAATAAAAAGCAAGAGATTATAAAAGTCAGAGAATAAAAGCAAAAAAAAGTCTTTTCTAACTCGTGATTAATCGCGGAGATATAAATCTCATAGCACACCTCAACAAGAGCTTTATTTCCCTACCGGGGATAAAAATTAACCGCAAACTTGTGTTAGGTCTCGGTAACTCGGGAACTTATTCATATGCACTTTTTATCTATGTGTAGATGACCTCGAGAAAGGCAGGAGACCAATCACCAGCCACCTACCAAACACTCGACCAATCCTCACCACTTTCATCCCCTATTTTAACCCCACCGCTTAGAGAAAACGCGCGAATCGCATACCGCGGGTGTACTGCGCTTCCACCCCCAAAATGGCTGCGAAATCGCGCGGGCATTATGACCGGCGATCAAAATAAACGGGCGGATTAATTTGAGGGGTAAATTTGAGGAAAACTAAAGTGAAAAAAATAATAATAATAGTGTATAAGTTTACTACCACTACGCCCGCAGTTATACTACTCCCTCACCTTGGGGTTTTTTTCTATTCAAGGTACATATCTGGAGGCTGGAGAATAGTCTGTTGGTCACAAGGGGTTGCAGACACCAACCACGCAGAAGTACGTCGTGCGTTCACGGTTAAACATGTTTTAATCTTTAGCTTCCACGATCTATAAATAAGTAATAACAATAATTAATGTGAGTTAATTTTAATCGGCAATGAAAGTAGCGGACAAGCGAAGATATTTTTAGTAAATTTACTTCAGAAGACAATTAAGATGTAATTTTTTTGTGAAAATTAAGATAAAAAAATAATTTTTGCACTTCGGCTACTTTCAGTGTCAAGTATTATATATAAATTGTTTTATTAAAAAAAAAAAAAAAAAAAAAAATTGTGATTAATTATAAAATTAATATTTGATAAAAAAAATTGTTTAGTTGTGTTGTGATTTAAAAATGATGCAAGAACATAAATCATTTCTTATTAGAGATCTTTTGGGTGATGTGCTAGCAGAACGTGTGCAAGGTAAGTTTTTAAAAATAAAATAATAAATAGGAGTTGAGTTGAGTTTATAAATAAGCGGTGTAAGTCAATGAACACGCGGTGACAAGTCAATAAATTAAGTATTTGTTATTATTCATAGGGATAGAGATAAATAAAAAAATAATAAATGCCGCGTGTCTCTTAACGGGGAAGCTCGTTACAGCAGAGCTCCTGGAGCGCAGGCATTATTTAATTGCCGCAAAAAGAATAGAGGATATGTATGTGAATAGGATAGGGGATTTACAAATTTACGGGGGTTATAAGACCCATCGAACGCCAGAATGAGAATAATTTGGTAGGAATACAAATTGTATACACAGATGGCCTGAGGTGTGGACAGATTCGTTAGGACTTGTTAGCCACTCGATTTCTCTGGACTGATTCACATACACGACAATTTACGTCCCGCTGGGATCTATTCTTATTGGCTTAAATCTTATTATTGGAATCCGTAACTTAAAAAGTAGAAGTTGTTAATTATTTTTTTATTATAATTATTATCCTTACTACACCAAAAAACTTGAAAGATATTCGAACAGACCCTAGACTTTCTTATAATGCAATACAATTATTTAAACAATATAAGCTACCTAATTCAATTGAAGACAATAACCTACTCTATGTATAATTTTTGTATGTTTGTAAAGTTGAATAGAATAATAAGTTAAAATCATGTACAAATAGTAGTCGTTAAGGACCCTAAAGGTTGACGCGACTTTAAATAAATAAATAAATAATAATAATAATATCCTTACTATTTTTTACTATCAATAATGAAGTTTTCGGTTTAATAAGAAATAAATTCAATTGAATAATTAGATGATTTCGAAGAACTAAAATCAGGATATAGTAGACCAAATAATTTATGTTTTTCTTTTTATTTGTTTCAATTTACAACGTTTCGTTAGCATAATTTTGACTTCATCAAACGTGTAAAAATATGACTTCAAACTATGTGTAAAAATATAATAAAATTAATTAAAACAATTACAACCAACTTATTAAGACATTATCAAAATTCAAATAAATAATACCTTGAAATATTTAACAAAAACACATAGTCACATGATACCAAATATTACGTTTGAAATTTAGAAAATACAAACAAAAGTTGAAATAAATAAAAAGAAAAACATAAATTATTTGGTCTACTATGTCCTGATTTTGGTTCTTTGAAATTTTGTAATACTTAGACCTGAAATAATGAATATAATTAGATGATTCAGAAGACGACTCGGCGCTTCATTCAGACTCTGAAGACACGATAGATCCTGGAAGTAGTCCATGTACGAGATTGAGCAGCCCGAATCCTTTGTTGTCGCCATCACCCGATCCGCAGGTTAATTCAATAAAATCTTGCGGCGGATCCACTTCGGGAGCTACTCAATCAGGACGTAAACCTCGAAGAAGACGAACGGCTTTTACCCACGCTCAGTTGGCTTATCTTGAACGGAAATTTCGTTGTCAGAAGTATCTCAGTGTTGCTGATCGGAGTGATGTTGCTGATGCTTTGTCGTTGTCTGAGACTCAGGTTAAAACATGGTATCAAAATAGAAGGTTTGTTTTATTTTCACTCAAGAACTAAAACAAAAGATTTACTAATTATTATCAATAATAATTAAAAATTCAAACAAAAAAAAATTTTACAGAACAAAGTGGAAGCGTCAAAACCAACTAAGACTCGAGCAACTGCGGCACCAAGCGACGGTAGAAAAAGAACTCCTTGTCCGTGGTGTTGGTCTTCATCATGGCAGCATCGACGCTTATTGTCCACCGTATTCACAAACTGGAAACTCACCACATCCTCCGCCACCACCTCCACCACCAGCACCTTCTTCAGCGTCCACCGCAGCCTTTTTATCCACCGCGGCGGCACTTTTTCGCAACGTTACATATGTTCACGGATGCCCGCTTTAACATCCATCTACTTCCATTGACTATCAATCATGGAACTAACTATCACCTTCTGTAAATATGTAATTATCAACTATTAGATCTACTATACAATATTATTTGTCATCATCATCATCATCACAATTATTATCTGTGCAATTTTACTTAGTTTTATTTTTTAAAAATCTAATATGACTAAATAATAAATCAATTAAATTATTCTTTTCATAAAATCATTATCAGTGTT
Source organism: Cotesia glomerata (assembly GCF_020080835.1). Taxonomy (NCBI): domain Eukaryota; kingdom Metazoa; phylum Arthropoda; class Insecta; order Hymenoptera; family Braconidae; genus Cotesia; species Cotesia glomerata. Next base: position 15,003,278 of record NC_058167.1, read on the forward strand.
ATATTGTGATGCACTAAGTAATTTTTATTGTGCAATTTAATCTAAGTAACAATCTAATTAGTGTAATTATAAACTTAAATTGTAAATTGCAAAATCTTAAAATAATTTAAACTAAAAGCTTCTTTTACTTAGCTGCAATTTATTCTATAAAATAATTATAATTGTAGATAAAAACTAAAAGAATTAAACAATTATTAAAAATTAATAATTAACAATGTTATTATTTTTATTTATTTAAACTTACGGTCTTGTTAATTGCTTCGAGCGTAGATATTAAGCGTAAGTGTATTGTAACAAAATAGAGCGTAGCCGCACGCGTCATTGAGCTAATTGAAGAAGGTAATTGGGCGAAACCGATACAAGTTAAGTGTCCTCTTGACAGCCACGCGGCTAACAGTATTATTTAAACACACATATTGTATTAGTATTGTGTTAATTCAATTACGGTCATACAGATATTCTCCATATTCTTCCCAGCGAAGAGTAAGCTGAAAAAACAGACAAAGCGAAAAATTATACCTCTTGTTTTAATGATACAGGTTCTCGAGCGAGCTTTCAGGATCCTGTTGATGAGAATTATTCTGTATCGTTAATTAATTCTTATGCTAAACTAAAAACAAAAACTGTTAATTAATTTGAATATTTTCACCGTATGTACTGTACATACTTGAGTTGCTAATTTGTCTGCGCCTTTAATAATTTACGTACGTGCACGATCTCACGCTGATTTTTTATTTTTCTTCACTCTCGAGCGCAAAATTCCCTTGTCTCATGGTTAGTATGTCCTTTATACTGCACTATGTACGGAAATAATGATAATAATTGCAGTGTGTAGTGTCCTATCATCAGGATATGCATATAAAACAACTTTAAATAAATAAACGCGACGATATTTGCACCCAGGGGGGTCTTACAGTGAGGCAACGAGTGTCAAGAGAGGTTTTTGTAATATCTAACACGTGCCTGTATCTGTGTACGTATATTGTGCATTGTTGCATGAGTTTTAGAGCTCTATATGTTGTGAGATAAGAGCTTGAGATTTTCTGGAGGTACTTGGGCACGCGCTACCATCTTTTTTCCTTTATACGCTAAAATTTTTTGGCTGTGCGTTGGTTCTTACTTTTAACTTTCGTATAAAACATTTTTTAAAAAATTAATTTTATATTCACTGAGAAAAAAAAGTACTACACAGAAAAAAAAATTTTCTGAATCAAGTAAATATTTTTGAAGAAATTTATCTTCTTGATTTGAATAGAAAAATTCTTAAACTAAGAAATTTTTCTTGGCTTGGGTAAATTTTACTTGATTCAAGAATTTTTCGTCTTGATTCAAGACAGTGAAACTCTTCACTGATGGAAAGATTTCATAGCATTTAAGAAGATTTCTTTATATTTAAGAAATCATTTCTTAAACATTATTTCTTTGTATTTAACAAGAAATCATTTCTTAAACATCATTTCTTAGTATTTAAGAAATATTTCTTAGATACTAGGAAATATTTTTTAAGAAATGATTTCTTAAATACAAAGAAATTTTTTTAAATACTAAGAAATCTTTTTATCAGTGTTCAAAATTATTTTCTTGGTTCAAGAATTTTCATCTTGATTCAAGTTAAATTTTTTTTCAGTGGACTCTTGAAAAAATTTTCTTGTCACAAGAATATATATTCTTGATAATTTTCAAGACTATATTTTCTTGTCTCAAGAATTGATCGAATTAATCGAAATATTTTTGTTTAATTCAACCGAACCTATTCATTTATTAATCTATAAAAATTAATTTCAACATTTTATTATCATGATAAATATTTATATTTTTTATCAAAAAACCAAAATTCATTTTAAAAGATTCTTAAGCCAAGAAATTTTTTTTTGGACAAAAAATTTTTTTTTTCTCTGTGTTCAATATTCTTCTTCTATTCTGAAAATTAAAAATATTGATAATGAATTTTTAGAATATTTTTAAGTATAAATTGAAAGTAAAATATTGATATAAATTTAGAAGTTTTAAATCATTCAAAGGATATCAGACAAAAAGCTCGTTGTTAATTTTTTATGAAAAAAATTCAACTAATTGCCGGTTGACGACATCACGGTGGCATATTAACGTTATACCATCTCGCCGGAGGCGAAAGAAAGGAGATGAAAAAATGTAAAGAGCCAGAAGTTAAGGGGAAGCTGCAGGAAATCCAGAGCTTAGGTTATTTTATATATTTTTATATATTCATATTTATACTTGTACGTATTATATATGTATATATATAGGTATGTACTGCAACAGAGATACGTATGCACATCGTTCTATTTTGAACGAGGAATAAAGGAAAGGTAGAAACCGAAGCAAAGGGTCGAGTGTAACGAAGCTCCGACTTTTTAATTGGAATATATTCAGATACCGGAACGCCTTTTCATCGGAGACTTGATGCTGTGAATGCTGCCTGAATATCCATACCATCCTTACTTTTTATACTTATACACTTTTATATCTGTATTCTGTATAACAGTTTTTGAGCGAACCAGAGTCTGACTATTACTGATACTACTACTTCTTTATACGGGTCTTTTTTTCTTTTTCACCGGTTCTTCATGCTCTCTCCTATTATGTATACTGTAATACTTATTATGTGATACATAATAGTTGGTTTCACATTTAAATGCATGAAATAAAAGATCTGAAATTAAATTATGTTAAATAATATCTTTTTTTAATTGTATATATCAAATATACTCACGTTATCTTGTGAAATCAATCAATTTAAATGAAAATTTAATAATACTGAAATTGAAAGATATTAGATAATTTTTAGAAATTTTTTAACTAATAAATTATAGCAAGAAAAATTTATTTAAAAAATTCCATCTTTAGAAGCTCTTAAAAATTATAAATAAAATTTTTTAGACATATACTTTATTATTCAAGAAAAATTAATAAATTATCAAATACTAATTAGCAAAAATTAATTTATGTAATTTAATTTAGCAGACATTTGATAATTTAAAAAATTTATGCAACAAATAAATTATGACAAGAAAAAAAATATTAAAAAAATTGACATGTAGAAATTAAAAAAAATTAAAATTTAATTGATATTATTGTTCAGAAAATAATTTTTATTTTAATCAAATGGTTTTTGACTATTTGCTATAATGTAATGCAATTCTTGAATAAAAAAATAAATAAGTAAATGTAATTAGGTGAAAAAAAAAAAAAAATAATAAAAATAGTAATTCCTTTCAATAATAATTTATGATACTAAAGTTAGCTGACGTTTTTAATTTTTTGATTTTTTTTAAATAATTAAATTAGAACAAAAAAATATTTTTCAAAAATTGCACCTACAGTTTTTAAAGTTTTTTATAAATAAAAATTTTTTTGTCATTTTTTCATTAAAAAAAAAAAATTAAAAAATTTTTCAATTTTAGCCGGCTAACTTAATTTTTATTAATAATTTTTACCTGATCAAAAAATAAAATTCAATTACAACTATTTTTCTTTATGATTATTTTCTTGATATTATTTATGGAAAAATAAATTAAAATTTGTATAAATATTTATTTGTAATTAAAAAATAAAAAGTGTGACAATGATGATTATATATGTATTAATTAATATATTGAAAGTATTTATAGCAATGGAAATATTTGATTTAGCAGATTAATTAAATTTTATTGATTGGCTGGATAGAGGTCAGCACAGTCGCCAAAAAAAGAAAATATTAAAATAGTTCTAGCTTGGTCGTCCAGGTGGCGAAATTTTCTGATACTTATTTCTGGAGAGTGTTTGTCAAAATTCGTTTATTTTATATTATTGTTAGCTAATTTTTTGTTTACTGATATAATAATGACAGATGTAGATAGTTTACGAGAAGCTATTGAACAATACGAGGCTCAGGTACGTATTTACAAATCAATATTAATAACCAAAGCTCCAATACCAATCAATAAATACAATGTTGTATTGAACGAATTTTTTTTTTGGTTAATATTATCTTTTTTTAAAACTTTTTATTCTTACTTTTATGATGTACTCAATCAATGAATCGTTGGGTAGCTGTCTCAAGTTCAATTGGCACTTACCACTGCTACTGAAGGACACGATAAAGATAATTTACTTAGTCTTCAATCGGATATTCAAGAGCTTATTGCATTAACTAAAGAAAGTTTACGAAGTGCTGAAGGAAAGGATACTAGTGACAATGAAGATGATGGTTTGTCTGACAGTCAAGATGAAGAAGACGATCCCATGGCTAAAGAATATGCAATGTTTAAGGTATTTATTTATTTTTAGTTTTAACAGTATTTAATTATCAAAATTATTATTTTTTTTTTTGGAAATTTATAGGCTGAATTAGAAGAAGAAGAAGAAGAAGAGTCAAAAACTAAAGACGAGAATGAGCAACAGGAGTCATCATCTAATAGTAATTCAATAGAAGTCAGTAAAAAAATATCTGGTAATGCTTAAAAGGGGGAAGATTATTATTTATACGATGCAAGTTAATATTGTAGGATGATCTTAAGACATTAGAAGGTATGAAATGTCGTGCTCCACATGGTAGCAGCTGGGGTGGCACTGGTTTTCACAATGCCATGGTTTCTTCTATCCTTAGACATAATCAAGATAATATTACCAGTATTAACGATATTATGGTAAACATTTTTTTTTTATTTTTTATATTAATTAATGATACCGAAATTAACAATGAAAATTAAGTTAGCCGACATCTAAAAATTTTTAGAACTTTTTTTTAATGAAAAATTATCACAAAAAAAAAATAAAGCCAAATTTTCATTTATAAAAAACTTGAAAAACTATAAGTGGAATTTTTTTTAAATATTTTTTACTTATAATTTAATAAAACAAAAAAAAATTAAAAAATTAAAAACGTCAGCTAACTTTAGTATTATAAATTAATCAAAATTAAGTTAGCCGACATCTAAAAATTTTTAGAATTTTTTTTAATTGAAAAATTACTACAAAAAAATAAAGCAAAATTTTCATTTGTAAAAAACTTGAAAAACTGTAAGTGCAATTTAAAAAAAATATTTTTTAGTTATAGTTTAATAAAAGAAAAAAATTAAAAACTTCGGCTAACTTCAGTATTATAAATTAACAAACATTTGTCAATTTTTTGGATTTTATAACAACTAAATTATTGTAAAAAAATTTTATTGAAAAAATTCCATATTTAGAAATCACAAAAAATTACGAGTGAAATTATTTTTTTTTTCTATAATTTATTTTTAATAAAAATTAAAAAAATTATTAAATGTCTGCTTATTTCAGTATCATATTAATTAATATTTTATTTATAAATATAGTAAAATAATTAATATAAATTTTTTCAGGTCAAAGTATTATTTATTAACCCAATTCATAAAGAAATGTTACCATGTTCATACTTTCTTAATGGATCATGTAAATTTTCTGATGATAAATGTCATTACTCACATGGAGAAATAGTCCCGTTTTCTAGTTTACAGGAATACAGGTAATGTTTTTTTAGATTTATACATCACATTTAAGTTAGTCATCACTAGACAATTTTTTAATTTTATTTAACAAAAAAATTTGTTTCGAAAAATTACTTTTAAAAAATTTCATTTTTTATTTTTTTTAATTTCTACATGTCAATTTTTTTAATAATTTTTTTCTTGTAATAATTTGTTAGGTACAAAAATTTTTAAAATTATCAAATATCTGCTAAATTAATTTTCATGATTTATGCATGATAGTGTAATTATAAATTGATGAACAATTTAAAATATATTGACAGAGAGCCTGATTATTCAACGATAAAAATGGGTAGCCGTGTATTAGGTAAAGATAAAAATGGAATATGGCACAGATCTGTTGTAATAAAAGCACCCGAGAAAGAAGGCGATTATTACCGAATAAAATTTGAATCTAGTGGTAACATTTTAGAATTAGATATCCATGACCTTTTACCACTTTATGACGATGAAATATTAGCTATGTCTGACACGTCAGACAGCGATGAATCCGACGTAAATTATAATAATCAACAAGATATTGACAAAGATAAAAATAATAAAGAGGAACTAATCAATAAATCACTGTTTCAATTGAACTCAACGGAGCCGCTCGGCAAGTGGGAGCAACATACTCGTGGAATGGGAAGCAAATTGATGGCACAAATGGGATATATACTAGGTACTGGATTAGGCAAAAAGTCTGACGGTCGGGTAGTACCAGTAGAAGCAACCGTTTTGCCTGCTGGAAAATCTCTAGATCACTGTATGAAACTCCGCGAAAATGCTGGATGCGACGAAAATTTATTTACCGTTGAGAAGAGAATGATGAAACAGACACGTAAGCTGGAAAAACAGCAGGAAAAGCAGTATCAGAGAGAAAAAACCCGTGATAAAAATGTTTTTAATTTTATTAACAATACCCTCGGTGATAAACGTAAGATTTAATATTTATTAATTAATTTATTTATTTCTTTTTTTATTTATTTATTTATTTATTAGATAATAAATAAATAAATAAATAAATATTATATCATGATTTTTTGTTTAAGGACTTAATTTATTTATTTAGAGTGTACTAATAAAATTTTACTTTTTACAGCAAAAGATAATAGCAAGCCTAGCAGTTCAAATAGCAGAAAAAGTTTAAAAACAGAATCAACTCGCGATTTAAATGTCGCGAGCTTCCGAATCAGTGAAGATATTACGAAACTTGAACGTGAATCATCCAAACTGATGACCTCTTTGGGAAAACATCCCAAAGGAAGCATTCCGTATAACAATCTCGTTGTACAATATAATGATAAACAAAATAAACTAACGCATTTACGTTCTAAACAGAAAAATATAACCGCTGAACAGAATGACAGAAAGGATAAACTAATTATATTTTGATGTGTAAACATTGTAATTGTATTTATTGATTGTCTATCTTGATAACGCATTCACCCTGTATATATATTGCTTACGTGCACTTATTAATAATAAATAATAATTACAAATATATATTACAACCCTTATAAAACTGTACTACAATCTTTTTTTTTTTTTTTGTCTACCTGTTATAAATTCATTTTATATTTATAATAGAAATTTAAATAGCGCGCTACGCACGTGCTTCAATTTTAACCAATGATGAATCTCGATTTTTTTGCTAGTTTCGACTAATGACTAACTTCAAAACTTTCTTGTATTTTTATTTAGAGGATTTATTTACTTATTAGATTCAATTTTGAGTTGTTGACAGTTTTTAATTTTTAATTTATACAGAATTAAGTTCGCAATGGAAACAGTCACCAAGTATGTGCATTTGTTTCTGATTATTGAAATAATTCAAGTGATTGGAGGTAATTTTTTATAGTGGAATAATAATTGTATTTTTATAATTTTAGATTGGAAAAATGTGAGGTGTGCGATAAGACTCAAGCAAAATACTCGTGTCCTAAGTGTGAGGTTAGAACATGCAGTCTGGCATGTTGTCGAATACACAAGAGAGATTTGGATTGCAATGGGATTCGTGATAAAACTAAATTTATTCCTTTAAATAAATTCACAGATTTGGATTTAATTAGTGGTAATTATTTTATTTCATATTATTCAAACTAAATTTAATGACTGACAATTATTTCAATTTTTTTAAAGGGTAACTTGATAAAATAAAAAATAAATACTTGAATTATTGTAAAAAATTCCACATCTAGAAATTGAGAAACATTACAAGTGCAAATTTTTTGAAAATAATTTGATTTACTGGATTACTCGTTTTTATTAATGTATTGATTAATTTTATATTATTTTTATTCTTTTAGATTATAGAGTACTTGAAGAACTCGGTAGGACTGTAGATCAACTCCAAAGAGATGGATCTAAGACATTCAAATTTTCCAACAATTTTTCAGCAGTAATTAAATTTTTATTTTAACTTATTGATTTTTAAATAAAAGATCATTATTACCGTTAATTATTTTTCAGCGTGAAAGCAAACTGAAACAAAGAGCCTCACAGAGTGGAGTAAAATTGGAATTTTTACCGAGAAATTTCAGCAGACACCAAGAAAATACTTCATATTTTAATTGGAAATCAAAAGAATTGTTCTGGACAATAGAGTGGATTTTTCCTCAAGCTGAAAATATTAAGTGGATTTCTAAAAAGTATGTCTTTATATAGTCATTTAATGTCATTGAATTAAAAATAATAAAATTAATTTTCTTCAGGGTTTTAGAAACAACTAGGCTTTCTGAACTTGTGGAAAATGTACTGGACCCATTGAATTCTTCAGAAAAAGACGATGATGAAGCAAATAAACGAATACTCAGTGATAAATTACAATTTTATCGCGGTGCGGGATTATCTGGCTTAGAAATTCTATTAAAAGCCGAAAAAGTTGAAAAATCAAGCTCAAGATTTTATAAATTAGATCCAACGTCGAGCTTACAGAAAAATTTATCAAATAAAATAATTATAGAGTTCCCAACTGTCCATGTAGTTTTTAAAGATCATGTTGATATGTATGAAATAGTTGACTCAGGTAATACACGCTTACTTAAAATAGTAAATAATATTTCTTATATTTTTTAATTAATATTTTTTTTAATATATTATTTAATTATTTTAAATATTTAAATACTATTTAACATATTTTAGCGCTAAAGTAAAAATTTAGCATTGATTTTTTTCATGATTCTTGATTCTCGGCTTACATTACATTAATTTACTTCAGTATCAGGATCGTAATAACCTTTTAATATTTTTTTAATAGATGACGAAGATGCCAAGGATTCAATTGACCAGCCACAAAGTTATGGTAATAAACGTAAGAGACGTCAGCAGGATAACAAAAGCAATGACAAGCGGCCTGTAAATTATTTATTTCATCACGAGTCATCAGACTCAGAAGAAGAGATTAATAAAAATAACGACGGCAATTTCAGTCTATCTAGTATTCCTAATTACTATGAATTTGTACAAACGTAATAATTATAAATAAAATTTTTTATAATAATTATGATAATTATTTATTAACTATTATTTCATACAAATATTTAATATACTTATATTACGTTTAAAACTTCAATACAAATTTATATGATCAAGAAAATATACAATTTTATCTAGCATTTGAAAACTTTATTATTTATCAGTCAATAAAATCGATAGACTGGTGTTCTCATTATATTATCAAAGGAAAAGTATTACAAATCAGTTGAACATTCCAACTAGTATTTTATTATATGTAACCCTTAATTTTAAATAAATAGTTTTATGACTTATTTAAATACTTTTACCCATATACGAATTAAATAATCACACTAAATTATAATGGTAGTAACAATATTAAAAGAAGTAGAATTTCAATAAATTGACAACTGACGTTTATAAAGCCACAGCAACACCAATTATAAAAAAAATTGAATATTAATTAATGAATGAACTTACAAAATAAAAAAGTATAATAAAAATACGAGGAATGCAACTAAACCAGCGACAGCTTTAACATACATTGACTTACTGTTTAAATTTGTCGCATTTTTTTTGTACTTTTGTGATAGCATGGAAAGGTTTTGAGTTTTCGAGTCCAACTCTGTAAATAAAAATAATAATTGATAGTAAAAGTTTTATAATAAATATAAATTAAAATATTATGTCAATTAATTATTAAAATTAAGTTAGCCGACATCTAAAATTTTTTATAATTTTTTTTATTAAAAAAAAATTTCATTTGTAAAAAACTTGAAGTGCAATTTTAAAAAAATATTTTTTTGTTTTAATTTAATAAATGAAAAAAAAAAAAAAAAAAAAAAAAAAAAAAAAAAATTAAAAACGCCGGCTAACTTTAGAGTTATATTTAATTTAGCACATATTTGATAATTTTATGAATTTTTTTTAACAAATAAATGGCAAAAAAATTGAGAAAAAAAAATGATTTTTAGAAATATTAAAAAATTAAAAATGCAATTTTTTAAAAGTAATTTTTCGAAATAAATTTGTTTGTTAAATGAAATAAAAAAATTTTCAAGTGTCAGCTAATTTTATGAAAATTAATTTAGTATATATTTAATAATTTTAAGAATTTCATAACAAAAAAATTAAGGCAAAAAAAAATTGACATGTAGAAATAAAAAATGCAATTTTTTTAAGATAATTTTTTGAAACAAATTTTTTTGTTAAATAAAATTAAAAAATTGTCCAGTGACAGCTAACTTTAATGTAATTAAAATATTAAATACAAACCTGATAAAACAGTTCCTCGTTGTAAAACGTCGTCAATATTTTGTACCATAATCCTCTGTACATCTTGCAGTTGACTATTGAGTGTGTTCATATTTCTCCTTGACCTTCCATCGGAGAAAGACTTTTTAGCTTTCTGAATATACGTATCAAATTCAATAAATGTATACGGTCTGGTCACTGTATTGACACGCTTTCCATACTGTGCATAAAATTCTTGTGCAATATCTTCTAAATAACTGTAAGCCAGACGTTTGCTCCAATTTCTTTCACAAAGTACCAAATAACACACGTCATTCTCGATCAAATAACTAAAATAATGAGATTACTTTTATAATCATAACTCACAAGGACCTAATTAAGTAAAAAAAATAAAAAGATATTTTAAACCTACTGAAAGAGATAGGGACCAGTTTCTATAGTACACCTAGCCGGAGACTGAGGTCCTAATTTTCTAAACAACATTTTGGCTTGGTTCTGATACTCCAGTATGCTTTTCCCACTCTACAAAAATAAACAATTGAGTTACGATGTAAATAATAAATAATAACAAAAACTAATATTGAATAAATAATAACTAACCTGCTCATCCTCTTGCATTGTCGCAGCAAGCGGTAGCCCATCTGCTATCCTGGCAATCATTGTAAGTAACACCATTTTAAAATATTTTTGTTTGGCTTACTGGGTGCATAAAATACCAATAGACACTTTGTTTAAAAAATAAGTTCTGTAATAATAGTTACTGTCTTTTATTTAATACTGGTTAAGAAATAACAACAGGCATTTAGCTATTCTAAAGAGTGTACTCTGTACTGTAACATCAACTGGTTCGCGCTATCACCATTCACGGCTAACCACGTCAGTCAATTCAAGTCCACCATTTATGTTATTCCTTTTCCAACTTCCAACTCATCATCACTTACATTTTCTTATTGTATTTGTACATACGCATACATATGTATATATTTACTGCCCCCACTTAAGTTAATTATTTTATTTCTTTATTAAATATTTGTATAATTTTAAAGTAATCATTAAAATCAAATTATAATTCTTTTATCTTTGACTGTTTAAATTTGGCGATTGTAAAATTAATAGTTTTTTTTTATATTTAAATTGAAATTTTCATTTTTATTGACAAATTAATTGCTTATAATTTTTTTTTAATCATTTAATGTTTTTAAATGATTAAGAAAATTAATAAAATAAGTATTACATTTAGTATTTTTTATAAAATTAATATTTTTAAAATGACATTTGTAATATAACACTTATCTAGAATAATAAAAATAATATTCAGGTCTCTAGTCTCTCTAGTAGTCGTCTTATTTAAATGATAAGTTACCGACTGAATTGAAAAATGAAAAATAATGTGTAAAGAGTAAAGAGACGCCACCTTTAAGAAAAAGGAGAAAGAAGGACACGTCAAACGTCCGCGTGGACATGATAGTTAAAAAGTCAATGTATGTAGATAATAATTACACATTGTACATATAAGTCTATCTCTCTCAGGATCGTGCTCGTGATCCACATAATAAAATAAAATAAAATAAAAAAAGCGAATGAATTTTAGTGAGAGGAAAATAAAATAGTGACGTGCTTCTGTAACCCGCTTCACCACCTCTTGACACCGTGATACCCTTCAGTTCCCTCACCCCAATAAATGGAAATATGTCTACTTTCTCGTAAACTTTGTTCTGCTATTTAATTCCACCCAGATTGTATTATCAAAAACCTATTAAATCACTTACTATTGTTCTACAATCATTTTTATTAGTTTTAAATATTAATAACAGTGTTACGTAATTGGTAAACAAATAAAATATTTAAAAATAATGCGTTTAAGCGCATTTAAAGTTATCTGAATATACACCGGACACAATTATTTCAGTAAGTGAATAAGTGCACATATACAAATGTAATAAGTGAATCAAATATCGACTTTTTAAATTTCTTCTCACATACTGTTAAATTTTAACCAGCTGCTAGTAGTTATTTGTTTTTTATTTACTATTAATATTAATAACACTTTTTTTCAAATTTATTGTAAAAAAATTTGACATTATGCTTTCTCACTATTTTTGTTATATAAGTAATTATAAAGTAACTTTCTTGTTTTTATCAGCTCATTATTGTAATAATATATTTTTTATTTTACATAATTTTTAAATGAAAGTGAGTTAACAATAATGTTTATATTTTTTCTGTAAAATTAAATTATTTTACATATTTCAGGTTAAAACATTGAATATTAATTGTGAAGAGTTGTCCGGGTGCTAGCATGAATGTAAGTCCTGTAGTTTTATTATTATTTTAATTTATGTAAAGTAGATAATTAATTCGAAATATCTTACTAGAATCCGTATCGAGCAAGAATCGGTAGACAGCGAGTAGATCACTCTGCAACTGCAGCAGTCCCAAATTATGGAGCCAGAAATCAGAATTCTTGGCCTGGGATGACTGGCAACCAGAGTCAGCCAGTTATTGGGGGAGCTAATCAAACAAATAACGTCGATAACGACTCTTGGGACTGGAACACAGACAAAGCTGACAATAACAATGATTCTTGGAACTGGAATATCGATCAATCTGCAGAGCAGACTCAGTTGCACCCTCAACAGCAGCAGCAACAGCAGCCACCACCTGCCCACGGGTCTAATTATACAACTATGAGACCGGCTCATCAGAATTTGCCTCAAGACAATTCAAATTATTACACCAACATTAATGGAAACAGACAAGTTTTAGCAGGCCAACATCAATTGCAGTCAACACAAACTGGAAATTTACCACCAACTAGAGAATCAACGCCCAGTCATTCGGATTCTTACGCTCAGTTTCCGAATTTTCCAGCAAATCAGAGCCAACAAACGCCACCGAGAACTAGCTCGACTAACTCTAGTGTTAGTGACACTCAAAATCAGGCTCAGTGGCAAACAAACCAGCAGGTGATTTTTAATCCTTACGCTCCTCCCAGAGCATCATCATTCGAAGCGACCAATCAGCAGCAAGCTCAGCAGTTCAATCCAAATGCTTACAATTGGAATGGCGTAGAGCCGTCTGGAGGTCAGAGTTGGCCGAGTCAAACTACTGAGCCGTTCTGGCATGATCAAAACTCCAATAAACGAGAAGATTATCATGCTGAATTTGATAAAAGTAAGCAGCAGGTGCAGGTGCAAGAGCAATTTAACAAATCACCACCTCAGAATCCGGTAAAAGAAATTCCTGGTCAGTGGCAGGCTGATAATCATGACAATAATCAACTGAAAGCACATAGCCAGGAACCAGTTGCGCCTAATCAGTGGCGTGAAGATGCTCATGATAGAAGAGTTGAACCTCAAGATCAATTTATCCCAAACCATCCACGTCAGCCGGATAATTTCAACCAATCGTGGTCGCCGGTTAGTCTTCAGTCAAATACCAACGTGAAACCCGAAGTGGATAAAAAATTGTTGGATGTTAATTTGGATAATAATTATTCTACTCCAACAAGCTTACAAAATACAGTTGTAGATCCACGCTCCGAAGAACAAAATGTTCCTGTTTTCACCTCAAGCCAAACTCCAGTTCTTGATACTACAAGCAATTTATTTACTGGAATCGAGACTAAAATTAATGACAAAGTAGATCGTCGGAATATCGACTTGGTTAAAAATGACAATACTATGAGCGACATAACGACCAATGTTAAGCAATTAAATATTGAAGATAAAGATTCACATTCTCAGCACTCATTTGAAAGCCACCCATCGCTGTTTCCTGTTCATTCAATGGCTCAGCCAGTAGAACAGTGGCCTAATCAGTCGATCCAATCAATAAACAAACCTCCGGAACCGTCAACTCTGTCTAGTCAGCATATTGCTCAAACAGCAGACCACTATACACCTGTTTCATTTGCATCTTCTGAAAGCAGACATCAAACTTATGATCCCACTAGCCCACCAAGTATTCAATCTCACGACGTCTCTCCCCAACAGCCAACGATTCAGTCGCATGAGTACGCAGTACCTCTAACTTCTGCTCAGTCGTCTTATTACTACCAAGAATCGTTTACTAGCCACCAAACGACACCTGTAATAAACACACCTGAAGCTTCTGGATCACCAAGTTTGCCACTTCAAAAACCTCCGTACAATCCTTTAGAAAATACCATGCCTTATCCAGTAAACACTGAAAGTGTACAAGTGCCTAGTGAAGTACCTAAACAAATGAATCTTCCTCCTGCTGGTGAAGTTAGAGGTGTACCAACGACTAAAGCTGGCTATGATCAATGGTACAATCAGAAGACAAGTCCACCGCAGAATGTCAGGTATCCAGTCGCTGAAAGAAGTGCTCCTATGCAGCAGCAAAAAACTTGGATGCCTACAGAGCCAGTGGATAATTACGAAGTTTCTAAATCAAGTGAATTTATTAATGATGTTAAGTCTTCAGTGACTGAATCTGAGTCTCATGAGCGACAGAATTCCGTTAAAGAATCAAGGGAAGAAGATAAAAGTTTAATTGTTACCGAGCCTACTATTAAAAATTTAATGGAGCAATCTGCTCACCCTGCAAATCAGCAAGTTAATTCTGTTCAGCAAATCCAACCAGTAAATCAACAAATTCAGCCAATTAATCAGCTAATTCAGTCTCAGCATGAGCAAGAAAATTATGAGTTTGCATCTAATGACAGAAACACATTCCTCGAAACTGGTGAGCTGACAGATTTGCATCACGATCAAGGTGTACCATCATCTAATCACGATGAAGAAAACGATGAAGTGCCTGGTGATATTCCGTTCTTACGAGAAGTACCGGGTCAATCAAGCTACGGTGATCCGCGACGTAACGACCCTACTGGTCAAGAGCAATACGTACAGTCTACCCGTAATTTAGATTCCAGAAGAAACCCTCCAGAGCCGGTTCTAAACACTCAGCCTCGTTCTATCGCCATAGCACCATCCGATCGTACAGAGCGCCGTGACGTTCCTTCTGGCCAAGAGAGACGAGAAAGCAGACTACTGTCTCGCGATACAGAGACACCTGAGCGTAGAAACGATCCTTCGGGAAGAGAAAGATCATTTCCGCCTTCGCAGTCACGCAATGACCCCTCAGGCGAGGAGAGAATTCAGTCTCAAAGTCAAATTAATCTGGAGCCTGCTGAAGTGCGTCAAGTACCTGGTAGCGGAACTAATTCCGTAGAGCCTCCGCCTTCAGCTGAAGTAGTACGTCAAATAACTGGCGGTGTGTCCCGTAATGAGCCGGTTATTCCAGAAGACAGCAATGCCAGAATTGTAACGGGATCCCAGCAAGTTTTACCAGCAGCCAGTGTGATGCAAGACCTCCCGTCAAACGAGACTAGAAACAAACGCGAAGAAGCCGTTGGTGCGTCAATTGAAAATCCTCCGGCTGTTACTGCTTCTCCAAAACGTCGCGATTCTTATCAAGACGGAGATGATGAAGAATCTGGAAACAGTCGCGATGATAACCGCGAGAGACGTCGGGAGCCCAGTCCTACTGACAGGCGTCGTTATGATTACGATCCTAAAGGCGACAGGAGTTACTACGATCGCGATAGAGAGTATGATGATGTTTATTACTACGATAGAAGGCGTGGTCATGATTTCGAACGGCCTTACAATTCAAGGGAAGACTTGGATCGACGTGATGCGTCGTTCAGAGAAAGTGATCGCCGTCATCTGAGCCGTGATGACCTGGACGATCGCAGGAGGCTCAAGGATGATGATAGAAGGGGTCATAGGAGCGAGGTTGATCCCAGACATCGCGATACCAGAGACTATGAACCACCGAGGTATCCCAGAGATAGGGATTATGATCGCAGGAGAGATGACCGACATAGATATTATGGTGAATATGATCCCAGAGATCCTAGAGATCCTAGGCGTGAATTCTATGATGATCCGTATACTCGCAGCTCTAGACCTTCCAGTAGGTCTTCTTACAATGACCGAGAACGCGATTTCTACGGACGGAGAGACCCGTACTATGGATACAATGGCTACAATACTTATGATTTTGGAACTAATTACAATAATAATTATTACGCGTACTTAGAAAATTTACGAAGGACTAATCCTACTGCTTATATGGAGTGGTACAATAAATATTATGGAAACCAACAACATAATATCAGTACTGTCGGTCGGGTTCCGAGTTATCCTGAGGACCGAGCTAGTGTTCATTCGGGAAGAAGTTCCTGTGATGACAGGTAATTTGTTTTTGATTTTATTCTGATGATTTTGAAATTTTATTTACTTAATTAATAATTGTCTAAAATGTCCCTTATAAAACACTAATAATTTATTGTTATTACACACATAAATTAATACCAGATTGAGAAAGTCAACCGTTTGCTTCCATACACCAAACAAGTCTTTATATGTGCCCTATTTTGGATACCCCATTTGGACTAGCAGTCCTGTACACAGGAAACGCGCTAATTGTTGTCGTAAATTGATTAGGTGAGACGGTTTAACGCGCTACGAATTAATCCCTGATATTACGAAAATTTATCGTAGGCCAGAAGTAAAGATGCTAGAACGCCCTCATTTTATGCTATAAATAATTTTTGCTTTGGTAATTTCATTTTTGTTTTTTTTTTTTATTAATAAAAAAATTACTTGGTTTATTAACAGGACAAACAGTGGAAAACATACAATTGGAGATATTTCTTTATTGGAGGATTCAAGAATTGTATCACGACTTACTCCAACTAAATTTTCAACATCTCACGTTCAAGGTAAAATGATGAAAATTTTTTATCGTTTAAAATTTATTTATTTATTTATTTATTTGAGAACAGACGCCAATCGGCAAAATTAAAGAATATTTTTAACGAAATTAATTTTTTATAGGTTCATTTTCAATTGGTTCATTGGTGCAAGTTCATGCAAGTTATCCTGCAGATGGAGAACGTGCTAGAGTTGATATTGTTCAAGTAGACAGTTTGTTAATGCATGATCCAATTACTCGGGAAATTCGTGCTTATCCGGGACCATTGGTCAAGTAAATAAAAAATTTTAGTAAAAACTTTTATAAATTTATGAAGACAAATATTATTATTTATTTTTTTATTTATTACAGGGGTGTTACACACAAGAAGACGATTATAGAGTACTGTGAAGCCAAAATAAAAAAAGCAGCTGTAAACGATGAACTTATTGACCATGCCTCTTATATTTTGCTGTACCAGCTGATGATTATGCTTATTCAGCAGAACGGTGTAAGTAAAAATTAAAAAAAATATTATTTGAATAAATTTAATAATTAATTAAAAATCAGGATGTTGTAGACCAAATTGATGTTATGTTTTTTTATTTCATTTATTTTAACATGCGACGTTTCGTCAGTTATTTAACATAAAAATTGTTAATAATTTATTTGTTTGTAAACACATAGGTGCCTGATGATGTCAGAATAAAACTGACGAAACGTCGCATGTTAAAATAAATGAAATAAAAAACATAATATCAATTTAGTTTACAACATCCTGATTTTTAATTAATTATAGAAGTATTTAGACCTGATTAGAGCAATAATAAATTTAATTATAACTTAAAAATATTTTAATTTATTATTTACATTTAGAACGTTGTTGGTGTGGATATTGCTACGCTCTTGTTGAAAAACAAAGAAATTTATCCTTACGACGCGCATAAAACAAACCACAAACCAATACGCCGTGAATCAACAATTTCACAGCGGTCTGGTGGCGCAGGACGAGAAGGATCAGTGCATGAAGAAGTGGCGCAAGAAATAGAAGAAGTAAAACCAATGAAGACTGTCGAGCAGATAACAAATGAATTTAGAAACACTTTGCTGTGTGGTCTAGTTCAAGAAGCTTTGGAGTACGCGATGACTGAAGGTCTGTGGGGTCATGCACTGTTCCTCGCGAGTAAACTAGACAAACGTACACATGCATCTGTCATGACCCGCTTCGCCAATAGTTTACCGGTTCAAGATCCTCTTCAGACTTTGTACCAACTTCACTCGGGTCGAGTACCAGCGAGTGTAACTTGTGTGGCTGACAGTAAGTGGGACGACTGGCGCCCACACTTGGCCATGATTATATCAAACACATCAGCTAATCCGGAAATAAATCGCCGTGCGATATCAACTCTCGGTGATACACTTACAGCGCGTGGTGATATTCATGGCGCGCATTTCTGTTACATACTAGCGCAAATTGATTTTGGAATTTATGCAACACCTGGTGTTAAGCTCGTGTTAATTGGGTCAAATCACCACAAATCTTACGCTGAATTTGCCACTCTCGAAGCGGTAATGCTCACGGAAATTTACGAGTATGCACGGAATTTAAGCGAGCCAGGTTTTACAATCATAGGACTGCAAACATTTAAATTTGAAATTGCTCAAAAAATGGTTGACTATGGGCTGATTGAAAAAGCATTGCTCTATCTAGAACAAATAGCAATTAACATTGTGCAAGAGCCTTCAAAATACAAGGCATCGTTCATCCAAAATGTTTACACATTGAGCGAGAGGATAAAATTCCATGATCCAGTTTTCAAAGACTGCATTGAAGACGTCGCTACGCTGGCTTGGCTCAATAATTTGAGTGATATTGTGGGTCGTTGCCAGACAGGCGAAATTGTTCAAGAATCAAATTTTACCGCTCGCACAGATGCGCCGAGTGTCATGCAGGATCACGAGCAGCGTGACACTCAGCAATGGAATTATCAGCAGGATTATTCAAACGCTCCGGTCTCTATGATGGAGGTTCCTACTGTTGATACTAATCAAGACACATGGCAACCTATGTCTCTCCCTAATACCTTGCAAGAGCCTTATGTTACTGAGCAAAATATTCAGTATGGACAGAATGTCGATGGCAATCAGTATCATCAGCAGCAGCAGCAGCAGCAACAGCAGCAGCAGCAACAGCAGCAGGAACAACCGCAAGAATATTGGAATCAGCAGACTTACAATCAAAATTATTCGAGGGATTATAACTCTGATTGGCAACAACCGTCCAATCAAATGCAGTATCACGGTGAACAAAATGATGTTGATTCTGCTCAAGTTCCTGGATGGAATTACGAGGTGAGATAATTATTTAATTATTTTTATGATTTTATACTAGATAACATTTAAGTAAATATTGACTTAAATTATTAAAATATTTTAATAATAAAAATTTGTAAATTTGAACTTTGGTAAGTATACACGAATAGAACAAGATGACACTGGATATAATCCCAGAATACAATGAGTATGATCCAGATTATAATGAGTGTAATCCAGATATCACGCAATATAATCTGGATTTTTTTTAGCTACTATCTGAAATTTTTTTTCATCACAGATATCACTGAGTATAATCTGGGATGATATCCAGTATCATCTTGTTCTTTCCGTGTAAGTTATAATTTGAAAATAATTTTTATAAAAAAGTTTTAATTTTTGAGGTAAGAATTTACCAAAGTTCTAATTTATAAACTTTAATATGGTCAATCACAACTCTGACAATAAATTTATAAAATAATTAAGCCTAGACTAATAATAATAATAATAATAATAATAATAATAATAATGCATGTTGGTTGTGTGATTTATCATGATTACATTGGATGACATGATAAAAAACTAGAGTATTTATAAATTTTTATTATATTCATGCTTTCATCAGTCTGATAAGGAGGAAAAACCACCAACACCTGAAGTAAGTACATTCACCACTGCACCATCAAATTATAATAATATTAATGATAATAAAATACTGATGGATGCTTCTTCCTATGCAAATACACTAAATACAATTCGCCGTCGTAAAATTCGGGCTAAAAATCAATTAATAAGCAATGATTTTCGATCAAGCACTGAAGATGATTCACGACCTAATGATACAACTATTTTTAACACCGAAAAACCACGAAGATTAGTTAAGTATCCAAAAGTAACTACACCATTTCCAAATATTATGGATGCCAAGAAATTGCCAACTGTTAGCAAACAAAAAAAGATAGATCCCAAGTATTTGAAGCCTCCGTCAGCCCAGCCTCCAGTTTTTCTTAAGTGCAAGCCTAAGATGAAGCCAACGTCCAGTGAAGAGACTGATGAGGAGCCTAAAGAAGACGACGAGGAGGGTGAAGTCGGCGAAGATGACGATGAAGAAGAGCAAGACGAAAATGTTTTGAATAATTACAAAAATCCAACGGATTTAGATATTCAGTTCAGTAAAATGAAACTCGAGTCCTTTGACTTGACAACTACCACATCCAGTTCTTCTTCTTTTGAAGTTGATAAAAACCTAGGACGGTTGAACAATCGCGGACAGACACTCGAGCAGTACTGTAATTTTGAAGAGAGAAAAATCGTCAGAGTAGCACCGCATATAAGGAGGAAAGATGTCATTTGCGATACTGTAGATGCTTGGTCGTACAATGAATCAAACTCAGCAAATTCGGGGTATAAGCCTATTATTTTTGGTGGAACGTTTAACATCGACGTTCCAGCTGCTAATTATGTTGATAATAAACTAAATAATCAAGTTAATAAAACACGTGTGCTTCCTGGTAAACGTATATCCAAAACCTTTGACATAGATGCTCCAGTGATATATGATGAATAATTGAATGAACCAATTCATTAAATGTAAATCAAATATTATATGTGTAAAAAATGTTTTTAACACAGTAATACAATATTATTTTATGTTTAGTAGGGCAGCCCAATTTCAAAATACAGTAACTAATATTTAAAAATTTTTTTTAATTTTTCTTATTAATTGATGAAAAATTTGATTTATAAGTAGAAAATACTTGAATATAAATATTAGGGTGGCGCAAAAAAACCGACTATTTTTTTTTGAGTCTCGAGTGAAAAAATGTTAGTTTTTGATGTTTTTAGAGCTCTCTCTAAAGGACAGCTTAAAAAAAAAATTTTTAAGAGGTCGCTCCAAATTTTTTTAAATTTCAAAAATCGATTTTTTTTTTTTTTTTTTTTTTTTTAATTCTTTTTCTCGTTACGTCACAATTTTATAGACCAAAAAAAAAATTTTTCCTGAAAGTCTCAGTTAAAAATGTGAATTTTAAAAGGTTGCTTATAATTTTTTTTCAATTTATTAATAACTATTTAATTGAATCAGCATTTTTTGACTCTGAAATTTAAAAAAAATTATAAGCAACCTTTCAAAATTTTAATTTTGAACTGAAACTTTCAGGAACTTATTTTTTTTTTAGTCTATAAAATTATGACGTAACGAGAAAAAAAATTTAAAAAAAAAATTTCGATTTTTGAAATTTAAAAAAATTTGGAGCGACCTTTTAAAAATTTTTTTTTGAGCTGTCCTTTAGAGAGGGCTTAATACATCAAAAACTGACATTTTTTCATTCGAAACTTAAAAAAAAAAAATAGTCGGTTTTTTTGCGCCACCCTAACAAATATTTTTAAGAAAAAATACTTGAAATTAAAGTTTAAAAGTTACAAAAAATGCAGCAATATTAAAAAAAAATTAGGTATAAAAATTTTGCAGTTACTATGTTTTAAAATTGGCCAGCCGAGTAGATCTAATTGATCGAAAGGGTATTTACAATTACAACAATTGCTTTTATTAATTTTAATTAGTGTGAATTTAAAATATTATTTTATTGATTATTTATTAATATTTATAAATGTTTTATTTTAATCTTGAATGATTAATTGACGTGTATAAGAAGTGCTTAAATAAATGAATTTGTTGTGTTTAATAATGTCTTTAAATTGTATAATTAAATTATATTTCTTTTTTTTTTTAGTTATCGTAATTGAAATATCGGTGGTATGCAAAGTCTGTCGTTGCTTTCTGTTATGGCACTTATTGATATTAAATTATGATTGATGATTGGTAATGATTAATAATTAAATTGAAAATTTTAAGACTTAGCCTTAACAGTATGCATTGACAAACTTTGCTGAGGCCAATTTGCGATGATGATTCGTATTTTTTATTACAGTCGCAGCCCCAGCCGCAGATTTCTATGAGTCCGTCGACTAAGCAGTACGATCCTTTGGAGGAACTGGACACCCTGGACCCGAGTGACCACGGAAAATCCACTGGTGATAATAAGAAGCAAGACAAGCAGCCGGAGAAAAAGAATCCGAATTCTGGCGGGTCCTGGTTCGGAGGACTCTTCAGTAAACTTACGCCTAAGCCCAAAAATCAGATGATCTTGCCGGATGATAGCAATCCGACGGTAAGTTTTTGTCTGTAAGGTTTAGGATTAATTATTTAAGATGGAAGTGATCTCAGGATGGATAGATTTTTTTTATGTTACTTAAGGCTCGGCGCGGGTACTTGTGGTAAAATATTATGATCAACTTCTTATGAATGACGATCACAGGCCAGTATATTAATTTAAAGTGTGAAATTATTTTAATACCCATTTTTTAAGTAACATAAAGACTAATAATAATTCATCAATAAATTTTTTTTTAATAAATTTTTTGTTCGAAAATTAAATAAAAATTTTTTAAAGAATTGAAATAATGTAACTAACATTAATTTAATTTACTCTTGCTGTAGATTGTCTGGGACCCAGTTGCCAAAAAGTGGAGTAACAAAGACGAGGATGGAGATAGCGGCTCCTCCCGGTTGGCTCCACCGCCAAGAATGACAGAGATGAATTTATCTACGCCAGCTGTCGAACAAAGTCAAAAACCACCACCAATTCCTGAACAAACTAACTCTTCTCATCAAAGTCAGCGTAGCTTAGATAATTCGACCCCCAATTCATCGAAAATGATCACCGGAAGCAACAATATGTTCAAGTTACAAAAGTCTAGAAGCATGCGTGCTAATTATATTGATGTAATGAATCTTGGAGGAGTTAAGAGCAATGGACCACCGTCTAATCTTCCGACACCTGCGAATTCGCCTATGATGCCTATGGCTGCTTCGTCGCCTCAACTTTTTGTCCCAGCACCAGGTACTTAGAGAAATTTTTAGTTTATGATAAGTATTTAGCTGCATTCGAAAATGCACTATCTCTAGATACATAATTAAGAAATTACCTTATATCTCGTGAACTATTGACATTTTTGAAGATATAAGCTCATTCTGATGTTATACTCATCAAGACCTTTCATTTGAATACCCACATCAATTTTTCATATATTTCATATATTTATATATATTATATATATGTATATATGAAAAATTGATGTGGGTACTCAAATGAAAGGTCTTGATGAGTGTAACATCGGGATGAGCTTATATCTTAAAAAATGTCAATAATTGAAAAATGCCCTTGTATCTTGTGAAATATTGAGATTTTTAGAGATATAAGCTCATCCCGATGTTACACTCATCAAGACCTTTCATTTGAGTACCCACATCAATTTTTCATATATTTTATATATTTATATATATAAAATATATCAAAAATACATGTAAGTACTCAAATAAAAGCTCTCGATGAGTGTAACATCGGAATGAGCGTATATCTTTAAAAACGTCAATAGTTAAAAAAGTATAGTACAATTTAACAAAATTCATTATTTAATAAAGCAAAATTTTACTTATTTATAGTTTACATAGTAACTGCAAGGTTGCTAGTTATTAATAACTTATAAATTAATAATTATATTTTTTTTCTTTTTTTAGTAAATGATCCAAATGCACCAGTAGATTTTTTAACGCCAGCCCCGGCCCCAATTCCTCAAAATGAATCAGCGAGCCAAGGTGTAAGTATTAAAAATTAACAGTAATATCATACATTACACAATACGAAAACAATTATAAATAATTCAAAAACATAACTTGCATAATACACACTCTAAAGTAGATTTCAAGCTCTGTACTCTGGCTGCAGTATGCTTTTAATTTTTAATTATTTTTTAGAGTATTGTTATGGATGTTATGTGTGATTGATTTGTTTAATGTATGATATATACTTACTGTTAAATTTATATTTTATAATAGAATTATTCCTCAATCCTTTTATCGTTTATTACTAAATCTTAACTTACTGAATAATTTATTATTCGCAAAATAGTTTTACCTCAAGCCAGCTATTTTCGTTTATTTATTCATTTATTATCTCACGTAGAATTTATTCACACTCATTAAATGCCAGAGTTTGAATGATTTTAAATAATTTTAAAAAATTAATTTTTACTTAATAAATAAATTTATTTGTGTTTTCATTTGCAAGCAGTCGGGGAACCAGAATGACCTAGCCAAATAACAATTGTTATAAATAGTAAGATTTTTTACATAAATTATTGTGTATATTTAAATAATATTTTTTTTTTTATTTATTATTATTTTATGTACAGTAACGCATTGTAGTGGCATTAGAATTTTTTTAGTTCGCTCTTGGCTCCTCAGTTTTCTTTCGCATGATCCTATCTACAATCTATTGTGCTTCTAATTTTTCTAATTACTTACATAAAGCTTTTATAAAACACATTAAACTTATAATTTTTTAAATAGACTCTTTTATTAATTTTTATTCCTCGAAAATTATAAATTAGTTAAAAAATTATAAGATTAAGAAACAAACGAAGCACAGTAATTATCTAACACAAGCTTAAGAACAAATGGTAAAATAGTCTTTGAGATGGCTTTATTATATTTTTGTATGGGATTTAGCTCTCTCGGTGGAGCTCGACTAGCTCATTATCTCGCGAGGTACAGAGCTACACAATGAGGGATCCGCGTCTTCAGCAACGGATCAAGGTAAATTTTTTTTTTCTAGATCTTCCAACTGTTTGAATCAACAAATAATCATCAACTCGTTCATCTTCCATCGCATTGTTTTTCATTTTATATTTAATAATCCTCTATTTCATCTACAATTAATTCAAAACTTGCTAAAAGCTTTTATTTAATTTTCTGCTTGTTATTAAAATATGTCTTATACTTTGATAAAGTAATTAAATATTATGAAAATTAAGTTAGCCGACATCTAAAAATTTTGAGAATATTTTTTTATTGAAAAAATTATTTAAAAAAAATTTGATTTTAAAAAAAACTTGAAAAAATATTTTTTTGTTCTAATTTAATTATTGAAAATAAATCAAAAAATTTCGGCTAACTTTAGTATTATTTAAATATTTATGATTATATTTTTTTTTACATAAAATAAAATAAAAGACCCCATTAGTGAAATTTTTTCTTTCAATAAAGAAATATTCTTCTTGGAATAAAAATTAGAAATTTTTTTGATCAAAAGGTCTTAAAAATTATAATACTAAAGTTAGCTGACGTTTTTAATTTTTTTTATTTATTAAATTATAACTAAAAAATATTGTTTAAAAATTTCATTTATAGTTTTTCAATATTTTTACATATGAAATTTTTTTTTTATTATTTTGTAATAATTTATTAAATAAAAAAAAATTCTAAAAATTTTTAAATGTCGGCTAACTTAATTTTCATTTAAAGATTAGAAATAATATATTTTCTTTA
Source organism: Cotesia glomerata (assembly GCF_020080835.1). NCBI lineage: Eukaryota > Metazoa > Arthropoda > Insecta > Hymenoptera > Braconidae > Cotesia > Cotesia glomerata. The sequence continues at coordinate 15,028,907 of NC_058167.1, forward strand.
TTGAAATTAATGATTTAATTAATTGAATAAGTACCAAAATCAAAGAAAGTGTCAGTAATTGGGTCTTTTACTCTATCATCAATGAAATTAATATTTAATATTTTGCTTACAGGGACCAATGATGTACAATCCGGCAAACGTAACAGATAACTCGGCGATGAGTGTCCCGAAAAATAGATACCCAAGACGATAAAAAATAGGAAAATAAATAAAATTTTAATACAAGGTTTTTGTTAATGGTATATTATATTATAGATAATTATTGAGTAGTTAAATTTAAATTACAATGGCAAAGAAGAGGAAGAAGAAATATTTAGTGTCGTTGAATTTATAAAAGTTATTTCTTCAACTGGTGATTGGAGTTTAATACTAATAAGCATACAAAAAATTATTAATATATTTATATAACTACAGAATATTTATAATTTTTTGTATCACACTTACAGTATAGATTTTTTTGTAACAACGCCAAGAATTTATATATTATCCAGTGTAATTGAGAGTTGATAAATAATTCAAAGTCTGATTTTATAATCTTGCGCAGAATCGCCATCGTGTTTGTTGTAGAAAATATTGATGTTTGTTAATTAATTATTCAAGTCTTTGAGCAACTCATTCTACTTAATAGTAGATTAATTTTATTGCATGTCATTGTCATCGAATTAATATGCATTTTTGTTTATTTTTGGAAGATGCTCAATGTTTCTTCTTAAAAAAAATATTCAAGTTTATACTTTAGTAAATTAAAATTTTCTTTTTCTTTATTAATTAAAATAAGTAATTAATTACATTCCATTACTTATTACGGATAGTTGATGTAAATATGGGATTGTTTATTTTTGTCTTGCATTTTAACGATTGACCTACTATTTGACAGTTAATTATGTGTATATAAATTTATTTGTGTTTAATTGTCTATTACTTCATTTTTGTTTGAATTATTTCCTTAAAAAAAACTTGAATGTTTATAAATGAGCTTTCTCAATACAGTTAATATAACAATCACAGCAATAGTTTTATGGTTGTGCAATTAAATATTTTTATCATTATTATAAAAAATTAATAAAGAAGTGTAATTAAAATTTATGTTATATATTTCCGAAAAATAATTAATGTAATATAAATAATAAGCATATATAAATATATAAATAATTTCAATGTTCATTTAATGGGAATAAATAAAATAAATATATATACTATCTATTGTATATTATAATTGCGATTTATCTGTATAATTATTATAATAAAGTATAATTGAAAAGTTAATAGAATTATTACTAAATCTTTAATTAAATAAAATTTATAAAGAAGTTAAAATTATAAAATTATGATATTAAAATTAGCTATCACTTGACCATTTTTTCATTTTATTCAAAAAAATTAGTACCGAAAAATTATTTTTGAAAAATTGCATTTTTAATTTATTAAAATTTTTAAATGTTAATTTTTTTTTATGCAGTAATTTATTTATTAGAAAAATTATTAAAGTTATTAAATATCTGCCAAATTAATTTTTAATTTAAAATTAAAATACTTACTAAATTATCTAAATTAAAAGTCAATATATATAAATATATATATGACACTGAAGTTGACAGATACTAAAATTTTTTTTTTAATTTTATAGCCATTAAATTATTATAAAAAAAATTTCACGTGTGAAAATTAAAAAAAAATTATTAATGACATTAAAGTTATCAGTCACTTGAAAATTTTTTAACAAACAAATTTGTTCTGAAAAATTATTTTTAAGAAATAGTATTTTTAATTTTTTTTAATTTCTTCTAGTCAATTTTTTTTGTGATAATTAATCTGTTAAAAAAATTCTTAAAATTATTAATTAATTGCTAAATTAATTTTCATAAATTATTAGTTAAAATTTTTAGAAGCATTTTTTTATGGTAATTAATTTGTTATAAAAATTTTTAAAATTGACCGCTGACAGCTTTCAGTATCATTACATTGTAACAAATATGATAAATAATAATACTAAATCTTTAATTTTTTTTATTAATCAAAAAATAATTGATCAATTCAATTTATTTAAATGTCTTCTATTTATCAACAGTTGATAAAATAATTATTTCTTTATAAAAATAAGGTTATATTTAAAAATGAATACACTCCTGTTTGTTTGTAATTTTTTTACTTAATTTATCAGCATTTAATTAAATAATTTAAATAAAAAAAATGGAAAGAGGCGCTTTATTAGTATTAGAAGGTTGTGACCGTGTTGGAAAATCAACTCAAGTGAAGCGTCTCGTAAAAGTACTTAATAACAGTGGAATAAAAGCAGAAGCACGTGGTTTTCCTAGTTAGTTTTTTTTTTTTTTTTTTTTTTTTTTTTTTTTTTTTTTTTTTTATAATTAAAAGTATAAAAATAAACATCACTCTTATTTTTTATTTTTATTATTTGCAGATCGCAAAACAACCATTGGAAAATTGATAGATGAATATTTAACATCAAAAAAAGAGTTAGCACCTGAAGCAGTGCATTTGTTATTTTCAGCGAATAGATGGGAATGCAGCAATGATTTAATTAAGACACTTAATTCCGGAGTAACGCTTGTCGTGGACAGGTATCGTTGGTAGTTAATGATTAATCACCTGAATAAATAAATGAAAGCTATTTCAATGATTGATCTTTCAGATACACAGCATCTGGAGCGGCTTACTCGGCGACGTCAACCAACCAAGGCCTTTCCTGGTGCAAGGAACCAGATCGTGGTCTTCCAGCGCCGGATCTTGTGGCTCTTATCACCGCTGATGAGGAAACTATCATGTCTCGTGAAGGCTGGGCCAATGAACGGTTCGAGCGTCAGGAGTTTCAGCGAAAAGTCGCGGATAATTTTTTGAAACTTAAAGATGAAACCTGGAAAATTGTCTCGGGAAATCAAAGTATTGATGAAATTCACTCGGAATTGTTGCAAGAAGCTTTAAAAATAATTAATCAAGTTAAAAATAGTCCTATTAAACTTTTATATGAATCTTAATTATAAAAAATGCTGTTTTTTCCATTAATTTTATGTTATTTAATCTTTGGATCTTAAAAATAAACAAAAGATTTTTTTTATCTATTGCTTAATTATTAAATAAATAATAAATCTACTTTTTAAACATTAAAATTAAATTTCAATTTTTAAATTCAATTCTTGCCTCTACAGAATAGAGAAGACGTTGAAATGAATAATTTTATTTAATTAAGAAGAAAAAACGGATTATTAAATCAAATTTTTCAATAATAATTATCAAAAATTTTTATTTTATTAAAAATAGTCCTATTAAATTTTTATATGAATCTTAATTATAAAAAATAAAACGTAATTTTTTTTTTTTTACAAAAAATATTGTTTATTCCATTAATTTTATGTTATTTTATCTTTGGATCTTAAAAATAAACAAAATATTTTTTTTATCTATTGATTAATTATTAAATAAATAATAAATGTAGTTTTTTAATTTTTAAATTCAATACTTGTCTCAACAGAATAGAGAAGACGTTGAAGCGAATAATTTTGTTTAATTAAGAAGAAAAAACAGATTATTAAATAAAATTTTTCAATAATAATTATCAAAACTTTTTTTAAATAATAAAATATAAATAAAAATAAACTATTTCACCTTTTATTGCCAATATTTTATTAAAAATAGTCCTATTAAATTTTGATATGAATCTTAATTCTAAAAAATAAAACACGTTATTTTTTTTAACAAAAAATACTATTTATTCCATTAATTTTATATTCCTTAATCTTTGAATCTTAAAAATAAACAAAGTATTTTTTTTTAATTTTTATTTTATTAAAAATAGTCCTATTAAATTTTTATATGAATCTTAATTATAAAAAATGAAACGCGTAATTTTTCACAAAAAATACGGTTTATTCCATTAATTTTTTCTTTAATCTTTGGATCTTAAAAATAAACAAAGTATTTTTTTTTATCTATTTATTAATTATTAAATAAATAATAAATGTACTTTTTAAACACAAAGCTTAAATTTAAATTTTTAAATTCAATTCTTGTCTTTACAGAATAGAGAAGACGTTGAAACAAATAATTTTGTTTAATTAAAAAAAAAAACAGATTATTAAATAAAATTTTTCAATAATAATTATCAAAACTTTTTTTTAAATAAAATATAAATATAAATAAACTATTTTAGTTTTTATTAAAAATAGTACTATTAAATTTTTACATGAACCTTAATTATAAAAAATAAAACACGTAATTTTTTTTACAAAAAATACTGTTTATTCCATTAATTTTATGTTATTTAATCATTGGATCTTAAAAATAAACAAAAGATTTTTTTTATCTAGTGCTTAATTATTAAATAAATAATAAATCTAGTTTTTAAACATAAAAATTAAATTTCAATTTATAAATTCAATTCTTGCCTCTACAGAATAGAGAAGACGTTGAAACGAATAATTTTATTTAATTAAGAAGAAAAAACGGATTATTAAATAAAATTTTTCAATAATAATTATCAAAAATTTTTATTTTATTAAAAATAGTCCTATTAAATTTTTATATGAATCTTAATTATAAAAAATGAAACGTAATTTTTTTTTTTACAAAAAAATATTATTTATTCCATCAATTTTATGTTATTTAATCTTTGGATCTTAAAATAAACAAAGTATTTTTTTTTATCTATTGATTAATTATTAAATAAATAGATTTTTCACGGAAAGTCGACGAGTGAGGTATATAGTCACAATAAACTACTTAATAGTACGCTTAGTATTCAAACTTTAATTATTATTTTAACAAATTTAATATTATAACAGTCTACCGTGAAAATTAATTCCCAATTAAAAGGAATCAAAAAGAAAATTAATATTTATTTTTTAAAATAACAAGTTGTGGAAAATGATGTTTAATCATATTGTTCTGATCGTCATCAGCCTTGCCGTCGCTTACTTTGCTATTGGAGAATCCGCGGGCATAAATTCAAAGATTGCGCCGATTCATGAAGTAGAACCTCAATTTTCCCCGATAGTCAAACGAAGCTCAACATTGAGTGAAAGATCTTGTGGTAAAACGATGCCATGTGGGTGGTTAGTTTATCGTATGGCTGGAGGTCAAAAATAATTAACAAGCTTTTTATTGGGCAGTTGCAAATGTGACGACGGACTTGGCTGCGTTTTCGGAAAAGAAAAATTGTCTACTTCAGCTTATCTTTACTATTGTACAAATACAACTTCTACGGACCGATTGGCACCCGATCATGATATTTCAAAACCAGACGAGGAATTGTACAGCCTTTACAGCTACGTACCCCGAAAATAAATATTTAAGGATTAATTGAAGAATCAACCCGTAGAGCTTTTTTTTAATTCAAAAGTAATAGCACGTTTTATATGAAAAAAGAATTCAGTTTTTCTTAATTATGATTTTAGTCTAGAATATATTTGACTAAAAATGACAAATATTGTTTTAATATGACTATTTCTTCTTAAAATAATGTTGAATTTTAAGTTGGAGAGTTTAAGACTGATTTTATAGTTTTATTAATAATTTATAATACTAATAATTTTTTTTTTTTTTTTGATACTATGGACTGTGATTTAATTTATTTAAAATCATAAGATTAAGAAAATGTTAATTAAAATGTCAGTTTAATTAAGTGTATTAAAAATAATATAAAACTTGGTAATCTTAATTGTATTTTGTTAGAAAGAAATAATTGCTTGGAATAATAATAAAAAAAATTATTAAATAAATAATAAATGTACTTTTTAAACATAAGAGATGATTTAAAATTTAAAATTTAATTTTTGTCTCTACAGAATAGAGAAGACGTTGAAACAAATAATTTTGTTTAATTAAGAAGAAAAAACAGATTATTAAATAAAATTTTTCAATAATAATTATTAAAATTTTTTTTTTTAAATAAAATATAAATAAAAATAAACTATTTTACTTTTTATTAAAAGTAGTCCTATTAAAGTTTTATATGAATCTTAATTATAAAAAATGAAACGCGTAATTTTTCACAAAAAATACGGTTTATTCCATTAATTTTATATTATTTAATCTTTGGATCTCAAAAATAAACAAAGTATTTTTTAAATCCATTGTTTAATTATTAAATAAATAATAAATGTACTTTTTAAATTTTTTTATCTCTACAGAATAGAGAAGACATTGAAACTTATAATTTTGTTTAATTAAGAAGAAAAAAGCAGATTATTAAATAAAATTTTTCAATAATAATTATCAAAAGCTTCAATTTTTTAAATAATAAAAAATAAATAAAAGTAAACTACTTTTTAACCCCAAACTGACCTTGACTATCAGTCACCGTAAAGATAGATCTTTTCTCCACTTCAATATTATCTGTAGCATCAGTCGGTTCCATAGCACCGGTCTGAAGATTCACCGGGTAATCATAAGAATCATAGCAATGGTTGTGACCAAACACCGGTTGGTGCTGATAACAATCAGACCAATGGGCTTCATATTTCATTTTTTTCTCAGACGGTTCATTAATACAAGCACAGTTTTCACTAACTGTAGCAGGATTATGAATACAATCTTCATTAGAACGAAGTCTCTTAGAATTATCATTTCCATCGCCAGCTCCGTCATTATCTCTGTCCATAAATATATCAACCCTCGGGCTCTTGATCACGATTGGCGTTAACTGATGAATCTTGCCATTAAAGTCTTCACCGCCTGAATAGAGCCGCTGAAGCGCGTAAGACTCTTCAAGGCCCTGCTTGCTGGTGCTTGGCACCGGCGAGCTGGGATAAACCATTTGTCCCAATCTTTCTGAGTCATATCCATAGCGATCGTACTTTTGATCCAGATTTGTGTACGAATTACTTTGATTGTACGGGTAAAAAAATTTGTCTTGATAATTAGGACAAGAAGAATATGAATTCTTGTATTCATTACATTCATTTGTAACATTTGTGGACCTCTTATCAATGTTAGAATTAAAAATATCAATTGGAGAGCTTCTAGAAGTATTTTCCACGGAATTATCTTCGTCTCTTTGATCAGAACCCGCTGATCTATCAGAAGCTAAGTTTATTACCGGCTTATCGGAACCAACTGACTTCCAATCAATAGATTGTTGAGTTTCTTCCGCATAGTCATCTTCTTTAGCAAGTGGTTGAATATTTTCATGAATATCTTCAACTTTGACAGGAAAGCTGCGGTTAGCATTAGAAAAATCCATCGGCTCGCAAGAATTTCCATCAACAGAATCATCACTAGGTCTTTTAAGACTCCCATCTAAATCCTCGGAGCTCATAGAGTCCTCAATAAAATTAGACTTGCTTATTAAACTTCCGTCTTGGCTGAATGACTTGCGAAGTTCGTTGTCGACATTAATCCTCTCTACTAACCCCCCGTTGTAATTACCGTCTCTTGCTTCGTTGAGGCAGTCGTCAAAGGTGACAAACTTCTCGAAGCTCACGCCTATTTTTAAAGTGTGCCATTGTGGACACTGCATATTTAAATACCAATCATCATTGCGAAATTTAGTACGTTGGAAGTTAACTACTATCAATTCCGGAGGGATTTTCTTCCAGGCTTCGACTAAACAGTTTATAATTTCTTCAGGCTCCCAAAAATCCTTAGTTGGCTCTTGGCACAGTCCTTGGACGTAATTGGATCTGTAGTGCATTTTAATAAAATGACTAACATCTCGTCTGAGAGGCCGAAGATTGCTAGGAAATTTGTTTGGTAAGTAAACTGGCTGAATGTGTGTCAACTGAGCGAAATTTACGGCATTAATGTGACTTCTGTTTAATACTAGAATTATTTTGCGATTTATCTCGGCCATTTTGGTGTTCATTGTCATCAGCCAGCCTGCGAGCATTCCGTCGTTTATGCGGCTGTAATTGTCGCATTGATAAACGCAATCTTGACTCGGGGTTTCGATTTTGTAGCGGCCGGAAATTATCGGAGGCATTTTTTCAGTTCCCGAAGCGTTTACGGCTAGTAAAATTGTCACTATGTTCATCGCGGGTGGGCGTAGGGCTTTAGTGTTTAGATTTTCTTCGTTAAAGTCAACCGATGAACCGGTATCATTCATATCGCGCGCTGGGTTCTGATACTGATCGCACGGCTTGAAATCGGTGTACATAACAAGCTCGTCTAGGAAAAATTGATCTTCATATTGATAATTAGAAAGATAAGGGCGCATTATTTCTATCCATTCAATAAAATTATCAAACTCTGGACCACAACACTCAGTTAATGATGGGGAAAATTTGTAACGCTTCAAAAATTGGGTTAACCAAGATCCCCCGCATTTGTATCCTGCGCAAGCAATTTTAATAACATTAAAGTTAGATGAAAATTAAGTTAGCCGACATTTAAAAATTTTTAGAATTTTTTTTTATTGAAAAAATGATTAAAAAAAAATTTTTTTTTAATTTTCACTTGTAAAACACTTTAAAAACTGTAAGTGCAATTTTTGAAAAATATTTTTTTGTTCTAATTTAATTATTAAAAAAAAAATCAAAAAATTAAAATCGTCGACTAACTTTATTATTCTTAAAGTTAGCAGTCACTTAATCATTTTTTAATTTTTTTTTAACAAATAGATTTTTTACAAAATTGCATTATTTATTCTTTAAAATTTCTACATTTCAATTTTTTGCCATAATTTATTTGTTAAAAAAATTCTTAAAATTATCAAATATCTGCTAAATTAATTCTCATGCAATTTTATTATCATTATTATTAAATAATATTAAAATAGTTAAAATTATCAACAAACCTTCAACATTATAATACTCGACAAATTCAAGTGCTGCTTTTTTCAACATTTCTCTGGTTAGAGGTTTATTTGTCGCATGTCTTATACAAAGCCACTGGAGAAGTGATTCCTTCATTGTCTGGGCTGCTTTACTTTTTGACATTAATCTTGACATGGTGATTATTATTTTATTTTTAATTGTGCGCGGTAATGGTAGTAATAATAATGATAGTTATTATTATTACTGAAATTATTAACCGAAACTAAACATGAGACAGTTGAATAATAACTCGACGGCGGCTAGTTGTGATAAACAGTGAAGTTGTCGTTTGTACGTTGCTCGCTCGGTTTTTGTGCGGGTTAAAAAAAAAAGAAAGAGAAGAAAGAACAAAGAAACCGCGCATTATGTTACTTACCAGCTGAGTCGTTACGTCAAGGATTGGACCACCATGGTAAAGAAAATTAAAAAATGATTTACAAAAGTATTCCAGGGGTAAAAAAAATTAATTTTTCAAACCAGAGCTTTTTATGAAAATTAATTTAGCAAATATTTGATAATTTAAAAAAATTTTTTAACAAATAAATTATGACCCGAAAAAAAAATTATTAAAAAAATTGACATGTAGAAATTGAAAAAAATTAAAAATGCAATTTTTTGAAAATAAATTTTCGGAACAAATTTTTTTGTTAAATAAAATTAAAAAATTGTCAAGTGACGGCTAATTTTAATGTCATGAGTTTTTTAAGAATTTTTATAGACTTTTACAACAAATAAATTACTACTAAGAAAACATTTTTTTTTTATTTCAACAATAATTTTTTGACACTTCTACAAGTGGAATTTTTTAGAAAATTTTTTTTCATAATAGGTTATTTGTTGAAAGAAATCCTAGAAATCATCATATGTCAGCTAACTTCAAGATCGTAGTTTTTTTATATTAAAAAAACGAAAGCCAAAAAAAAAATTTTAAAGTTATAAGTGCGAATTTTTCAGAATAATTTTTTTTTTTTTTTTTATAATCATTGATTTATTATAAAAATTTAAAGAATTGTTAGATATTTGTTAATTTTAATTTAATGTTTTGTTACAGTTAATAATTTTTTTCTAGATATAGGAAGCTGAATGAATATGATTTAAATAAAAATTTTCTATTTTAAAACCAATAAAAAGCTGAAAATAAATATAAATATAAGTTTTAAGAGACTAATGAAATAACTATATAAATTTAAATGTACTCCCAGTAGGAATGAAACTATGAGTCCGATGAAACTTCTCAATTGTCGATTTACGAGTGGAACGTGATAAAAGTTTATTTGTTGTCACCCAATAAGTTACAGTGACTATTCAGTCAACCGACGTCCCCAAAGGTCATGACTCTAGGTATATCCAGCTTATACATTTAGAGGTCAAAGGAGAGAAAGGTACATGTAAAAAATCACCTAAACTTAATAGCTCCGGAACTGGCAACTCCGCAGGCTATCAAAATCTCACCTAAAGCTGTTTATCCGGTGCTCGAAAAAAGGATACAAAAAATTATCAGGCTTATATAATGCTTTTTACCGAGGAAAAAAATTTATGGAAAAATGGTAATATTTCACCTCCGACATTTGAATTTTGTTAATAAAAATATATTTAGAATGGTTTAGATTTCGGTGTAAAATTTTATATCTGGAATAGGAAAAATTGTTGGTGAGAAATGGGGCCAACAGAGACAAAATACTCCGTCGAGTGGTGTATATTTCTCAGTTTTATTTTCTTATTTATTATTTTGTATTTTTCTTAAACTTGTGACCGCATAAATGTTTCATCACTTGCAGTACAAGTCCCACGACGAGGATTAATGAGCTAGAAAAGTGGTGCACATCAGTACCTACTGTCTTCCTTGCTCGGAACCACATAAACCAATTTTCTATGGAGAATAATTTATCGCCAAAGTAACTGCCTATTTGAATAAATAAATATTTAAAGTTTCAACGATTTTTAAATTACCTCGAGTGTTTTATTATCAAGGATAAAGACAAGCTTAAATTATTTCATGCCTGAGCAAACTACTGCTACAAAAGTCTACTGATTTTTTCCTTTTCTTGAGAAAAAATTGTTTAGTCGATAGTAACAAATTATTTAAATCTTATTGCTCATACTTTGTACTTTAAAATTTTTCTCAATAATTAAATGTCATCGCCAGTTCATTTAATACGACAAATTAACATTCAATTCATCTCTGATAATTGTACAACTCTCAATATGATGATGACGATATTACGTAATATTAAAATTGAACAACAAAAGGAATTGTCATACAATTATGCAATAATTTCAAAATCAAGTGAGTAACTCTTGTTTGATCTTCATTGTAGTTTTATTGATTATTTAAATTAATATTATCAATATTTAATTAATAATTGCTTAAAAATTTTTTTCAGTATACAAATTATTGTTTTAATTTTCATTGTAGTTTTACTGATTATTTAATTAATACTAGCAAGCTTGCAGTCACTATGTGACTGCCGTGACTTGTGAACTATAAATAAATAAAATTTTGCTTTATTAAATAATGAATTTTGTTAAATTGCACTGTAAGTTTTTAACTATTGACGTTTTTAAAGATATAAGCTCATCCTGATGTTATACTCATCAAGAACTTTCATTTGAGTACCCACATGAATTTTTTGATATATTTTTCATATATACATATATTTTAAAGATATAAGCTCACCCCGATGTTACACTCATCAAGAGCTTTCATTTGAGTACCCACATGCATTTTTTATATATTTTTCATGTATACATATATATAATATATATAAAATATATGAAAAATTGATGTGGGTACTCAAATGAAAAGTTTTGATGAGTGTAACATCGGGATGAGCTTATATTTTTAAAAATGTCAATAGTTCACAAGATACAACAAGATACAAGGTCATTTCTTAATTATGTATCTAGAGATAGAGCATTTTCGAATCATAAATTGACTATAAGTGAGAATGATATGAAACCTTGAAAAGGCACAACTTCAGATTAAGATTTTTTCTAACCATACCAAATTTAACCATAAAAACCCATTTTATCATATAAATACACTGGCCAAAAAATTTTGCTTATTCTCTTAATAATATAGATTATAAATATTTAATAAATAAATGCTTAGAAAATTAAAATTAAAAATTTTTTTCAGTATACAAACTATTGTTTAATTTTAATTGTAATTTTACTAATTATTTAAATTAATATTATCAATATTTAATAAATTATTCCTTAAAAAATTAAAATTAAAAATTTTTTCCGTATAAAACTGGATTAATTTTTCAAAGTTAAATTTTTTACCAACTACTCTAATTGTCAATTGTTCAAGTTTTTTTTTTTTACGAAATAACTTAAACATAGATTAAATACTTTTTGGTAACATATTTTTCCAGCAAAAGTTCAAAGCGCAATAAAAATCTCATTTTTCGCTTGCATATTTCTGCAATCGCATATATACAGCGCATAAGTTGTCATTCACGTTCCATTCGTTTAAATAGAAAAACGTAGCTTACAAGTTTCGGTTGAAAAATTTTTTCGATTAAAAATGAGATTACTTTTTTCAAATAAACTAAAGTTACATTTTCATAAACTTCAATAGCCATATGACTTTTAAAGGGGAAAAAAGTTTATTATGAAAAATGGTTTAAATAATTTATTTATAAGCGAGGGAATTTGTTCATTGCTGAAGATGTTGAAGGAGCAACTATTTTTTTTTACATTCTTATTCTTCCCTAGTACATCAGTATAGGCCAAAATGGAAAGAGCAAAGTGCCAGGATAAAAGACATTTGCATGCATTAAATTTCCCAACATAGACTCAATATATATTCTCATCTACATTTTCAAAAGATTGAATAACTTTTTTACGTATTTTTTGAATAAAATTCAAACTTCATCAGTGGTATAACATATTAATTAATATTTATTATATTATAAATTTAAAAATCATGTATATTTACATTTTAATAATATCCGGAGTTTTTAATTACAAAAAATTTGTTTTACCCTTTGATAATATATATTTACTGTTCATATTTAACTATTTGCATAAAATAAATTATCAATATATTAAAAGAAAATTAAAGTATCGAAGTAAATAGAGCTGAACAAACAAAAAGTCCAATTTAATTATAATTAATAAATAAACAAGAGGCAAAATATTAAACCAACGAGCGTTGTTAATTTTATTATTTTTATTGATCTAGCTCTTCAATAACAGTTTATTCATATATGTCATACTTTATTTCATTTATTTGTTATTTATACTTCTCTAATTATACTAATTTATTATGAAAATTAAGTTAGCCGACATCTAAAAACTTTAAGAATTTTTTTTCATTGAAAAAATTATTGCAAAAAAATTTTTTTTAAATTTAATTTATAAAAAACTTTAAAAACTGTAAGTGCAATTTTTAAAAAATATTCTTTTGTTCTAATTTAATTATTGAAAAAAAATTGAAAATGTCGGCTAACTTTAGTATTATTAATTTATTTATGACACTAAAGTTAGCAGACGTCTAAAAATTTTTGATTTTTATTTTTTAATTAAATTACAACTAAAAAGATATTTCTAAAAAATTGCACATATAGTTTTTCAAGTTTTTTACATGTGAAAATTTTTTTTTAATTGTTTAATTGAAATTTTTTCAATAAAAAATTTCTAAAGATTTTGAAATGTCAGCTAACTTCATTTTCAATATTAATAAAGTTAGCCGTCGTTTTTAATTTTTTGATTTGTTTTAATAATTAAATTAGAACAAAAAAAAAATTTTTTTTTAAATTGCACGTGTAGTTTTTTAAATTTTTTAAAAATGAATTTTTTTTTTAATTTTTTGTAATTATTTTTTCAATAAAAAAATTTTATGATATTATAGCCGATATTCAACAATTTTTGATTTATTTTTATCAATTAAATTAAGACTAAAATAATATTTTAAAAAAATTGCACGTGTAATTTTTCAAACTTTCTGCATGTAAAATTTTTCTTTTAATTTTTTTTTAAAATAATTTTTCAATAAAACAAATTATAAAAAGTTTTTAGATGTCAGCTAATTTAATTTTCATAAAATTTTTGAATATCGGCTAACTTAATTTTCATATTTATTTCTTATTTAATTTAACTTTTAAAGTATTCACATACCGACGGAATTATCAAGTTGAAAGCGCCGTGTCGAGGGATTTTCTCAGTTTACTTTTTCCATTCACGTGTCAACTATTATCACAGTCTACTCTTGTTTAATAATTCATCAGTTCGCGACGTAGAGTAATATTTAGTAGCACGTGTGCGCGCGTGCAACCGCGAACGACACGCAAACCTTTATGTGCTTAACTTGCAATTCTCTTTTATCTCATCAGAAGACATCCACATGTCGCTCTAAAAAATACAAATAAGAGAATGAAGCTTGAAGGAATGAAGGTAAATAAAAGCCAAAGTTAATGGAAGAAGAAAAATAAAAAATAAAAATAAACAAATACCAGAAGCCAGGAATTTTGTCGCTGTTACGCTTTCTTTGGTAAGTATTTTTCATTGTAAATAAAATTGAATTTTAAAACTCAATACTGCGTATGTTGAGCTTATAAAAGTTATAAAGTTAATATTGTTAATAAAAATATCATTTTTTTTTCTTGTTTACTTTTTTAGTGATCCTTGGATATTATTAGAAATTTTATAGCTTCTCAATCTTTTGAGGAGATATTTATGGTCACAAGCATAAAAGAAAATCTATATTCGATTGAATCTCTGGTTCTTATTTAATACGATGTCGTTTATTCAATGGCAGATTCTTTTGTATGTACTATCTTGCTTATTTTCTTATTATCATTATTAATATTATTATTATTCGTTTTTTTTACCTATAAATTTTTGTTTTAGCTTCTTTGATTAAATCTTTAAGAGCGAATTTTATTTGAGAAAAAAAAACTTCATTAGCTTTTTAATTTTATCTTCAGTTCATAAAATATCAATTTAGCGATTGATTATTCATTATATTTTCATTAAATTAGTACTTATATATAAATTGAAGTATCGAGAGTAATAAAATAGTTTTCATATTTTAAACATAAATAATTTTTTCTTTGATGGTTGGAAATTTTTGAAGTACGATTTTATATTATGATAAAATTAATTAAATTTTGGATTTATTATATCAAAATATAAAATAAAAATAAATAAAGTATGAGTAACATTACATTATTATTATTATTATTATTATTATTATTATTATTATTGTGAATAATTAATTTGTTTTATTGAACGGTATCATCTATAATTTAAATGAATAAATAATCCAATAATTGCATGCACTTGACAAAGTATAACATCATAATTTGCGATTACACTTGAACTACTTGTCGTAATCACCTTTATTTGTTTGCTTACAGCATATTTATTCAGTGTTTTTTTTTCTCTCCAATCAATATCAAGCATCAGCGAAGTGCTTTAATAACTAACGACTTTACAGGAATCCATTTCTTCGCTCTTTTTTACCTAGGTAAAATTTAATTAATTCAAGTGCATACATTATGTAATAATAAACTTGTTTGCTCACTTTTTAGATATTTGAATCAGATTATACCATATTTATGTGCAATAGAATGCTTACAACCCGCAAATAAATTATTGATCAAATAATATGGCTATCGCTCACAAAATCAAACACGGGAACAGAATGTTGAGTCAAGTTCACAGGTAAAAAATAGTTATACAATTGTAAAAATTAAGTTAGCCGACATCTAAAAATTTTTAGAATTTTTTTTTATCGAAAAAATGATTACAAAATAATAAAAAAAAAATTTTATTTGTAAAAAACTTGATAAACTGTAAGTGCAATTTTTTAAAAATATTTTTTAGTTCTAATTTGATAATAAAAAAAATTAAAAACGTAGGCTAACTTTAGTGTTATGTTATCATTTATTTATTTATAAATTCGTTGATTGCAGACAAACAGGAAGACCATTAACGCAGCGCATATTGTCCCATATACGTCGTGCAAAAGAAAACGAATATCGTGGCTCAAATTCGCCTCTCTACAAGTCAATATGTCCACTAATTTACGCGACTCGCGTGTTTGGACTAGCGCCGTATGAATTTGAGAATAATAAACTCGTCCCATCAAATTCTTACTTGAGTTTTGCATTTTTTTGGTTCTGTGTCTACACCTACGTCATCTGGCGTTACGTTGACGGCGTTTTGGATCCCAAAACAAATATGAAGACAACTCTTTATCATACGCAATTCGTTAAAGTATGAAATAAAAGTATGATATTAAAGTTAGCCGACATTAAACAATTTTTGATTTTTTTTATTAATTAAATTAAGAGTAAAATAATATTTTTAAAAAATTGCACGCTTAATTTTTCAAACTTGCTGCATGTGAAATTTTTTCTTTTAATTTTTTTTTAAATAATTTTTCAATAAAACAAATTATAAAAATTTTTGAGATGTCGGCTAATTTAATTTTCATAATAAAAGTAATGAAAATTAAATTAGACGGCATCTAAAAATTTTTAGAATTTTTTTTTATTGAAAAAATTATTATAAAAAAATAAAAAAAAAATTTCACTTGTAAAAAACTTGAAAAACTGAAAGTGCAATTTGTTAAAAAATATTTTTTTGTTCTAATTTAATTATTGAAGAAAAATCAAAAAATTAAAAACGTCGGCTAACTTTTGTATTATATAAAAGTAATTTAGAATGATAGTTAATAATAAAATTTATTTTTTCTTTATTTTTAGACTATGGGTAATTACTTGGTAGCAATAACGGACTTAATAGTTTGCATAAGTACACGAAAAGAAATAAGTTGGATTTGGAATAAAATCGAAGACTACGACCAAGCAATGCGAGATCTAGGATACGCGAGAAATGAAAAAGAAACTCGGGTGGTGGTTTGGTTTATAATCGGATTCAACATCGTAATTTGGGGAGTAATAAACAATCTAGGAATGGCTGCATTTAACGAGAGTTTTTTTTATAACGTGACATACATGATGGTGTACGTAGGAGTTGCTGTTGCAGTAACTAAATTCTCGGGACTTGTATTGATACTCGGCCAGCGATTCAAACAGTTGAATGAAATCATCAAGAGTCGTGTTTACAAATCGCGGTGGGTACACGTTGACCCCATTATCGATGACAAACTCGTGGATTGTCTTCACAGCGAGCTTACTGCTGTTGGAATGAAGCTCAACAATGCCTACAAATGGTCGTTGATACTTTGGTTGGGGAATTTGAGCTTTCACAGTGTTTCTTCTTCTTATTTCGTTATTGATTGGTTAATGGATGGGAACTTTCGTCTGAATCTTATTAATTGTCTTCTTGGTTGGTTCGTAGCTATGGTTTCTCAAATTTTTTTACTAAATTACTCTTGCCACTACACGTCTAGCGAGGTAAGCAATTTATCTTTGATTAAAAAAAAAAAAAAATAATAATTTCCGAGTGTTTTAAAAATTGAGCATCACTAAAATTTTTACCGCTTAAATTACTCCGTGATAAAAAATTGAGTTATAAAATTATCCTCATTTTTGCAGTACTTTTTTCTCAATGTCAGGAGCTTTAAAATTTTTTTTCTTCCGTAATTTTATTTTATTCCGCCCTTAAACGATAAACTTGAATTTTCTCATCATCAAGGCTCGAAGTAAAAGATAAATAAAAAGTAATCGGCTCTGATTGCTGTCCTTGCTTAGTCTCCCGCATAATGGACCCATGACTTATAAAAGTACATACATACATACATACAAATGTTGAAATATAAAAAGTCGATGTAATTATTGATTTAAAGGGAAGAAGAGAAAATTGATAATAGTAAAAGTTTTTTAAGTAATTAATAACAATCAATATAAATATAAAAATTTAAACAATTTCAAATAGTTTTATGACATTAAAGTTAACAGTTTAAAAAATTGCATTTATAATTTTTTAAAATTTCTACGTCAATTTTTTTTCTCAATTATTTTTACCATAATTTATTTGTTAAAAAAATTCTAAGAATTAATAAATACTGAAATTAAAAAAAAATTAATAATTATTATTTAATGTTTTATAAATTTACATGCTAGCTTCATTTTTTGTCAAATAAAATTAATAAAATTTTTTTATCTCTTGGAAATGTTACAAAATTAGCTTTATTTATTTATTTATTTTTTTTTTTTTAATAAAATAGAAAATTACCAATCTATTAAAAAAATGAAAATTTACTGCCAGGAAAATTTTATTATTTGCTTAAACTTTTATTACTTCCCTAGCAAATGGTATGCTGATTAATCTGGCTCAGGATTGTTCTCAGCGGGATATTTAACTATGCAATTTTCTTACCCAGGCAAACTGCATGAGCTACATAATGCTAGGATGGAAACGTTGGCTCTACACCCACGATAGCAAGATGGTAAGCATCGATGGTATCTTATAAATACATAACTTATACTTATTTTAATTAAATTGAATTAAAAAAAAATTTTTATCTGCATTTTTTCAAAGTGTTATGCCGTATAATTTATAAGAATTATATTTAATGTAGTAATTTTCTATTTTCTGGGTGAAATGCACACATAGGAAGTGGAAACTTCTCTTCACCTGGTGAATCGTCAGCTACATTTCTCTGCAGATGGATTCTTTTATGTTAATCTACCTCTGTTTCATTCGGTAAGTTATTTCGCTGTAATTCAACAGAATAATTAAATTTTGAAATTTTAATACGCTTAAAATAAATTAGTATTGCTGGGAATGTTGAATATTAAATTATCTGCGATGCACAGCTTTTATAAACCGTATTGTAATGCAATAAAAAAGCATGTTTTGTAGGAAAATAATTGGTAGATTCACTGGAATTTTCTTTGGGCTTTGTTTGTATTCGAATCACGGCACGCGGATTAAAGTACTTGGGAGTCGAGAAGAGCTTTCTTGGGGAAAATAAAAGTAAATAAACACGCTCTGTTAGTTAAATACTTGGTATTAAGAAACAAAAAATAACTTCATTTTTCTTTTATAATTATTATTAATAATGTATTCTAATTTTGCAGATAACGGCTGTGTTAGCGACCTACTTATTTATTCTTCTTCAATTTGATTAAGCAAATAATAAGCGAGTTTTTTTTAATTTATAAGCAAAAAATAGTTTCATATTTCTAACTAAATGATGTTATGAAGACAATTTTTTTTTCTTATTCTTAAATAACATTTTTGCCATGCAATAGAGAATTATTAGAGCAAAAAGACAGTAGGGTTAAATGAGAAAAAATATTTCTTGTCGTTTGTGTTGAAAATAAAAATTCTTGAGAGTTTGTTTTAAAAAAAGTTAATTTTTCATTTCATCTCATTTTTCCCCCCTGGCTTTTTTGCTCATAGTTTGACTAATTAACACGAAGGAGGCACTCTTATTATAAAATTATATTTTTGTAAAAAGTTTTATTTAATTTTCACCAATTTATTATTAATAACTTAAAGTACCAAATTTTTTTTTCTTCTCTTAAATTTTGTAAAAACATTGTAAATTTTTTTCATATTTAAAACTTAATTTTTATTAAGAACAAAAATTAAATGTGTAACTTAAAAAACTTCAGTATCGTAGTTTTTTTATATGTTTAAAAAACAAAAGCCAAAAAAAAATTAAAGAAATTGTATAGAATATTTTTTCAATAATTTTAGATTAGTAGTTTAAAAAATGGCACTGAATTTAATAGACATCTAACAATTTTTTAAAATTTTATAACAATTAAATCGTAATGAAAAAAATTTAGCAAAAAAACTCTGTATCATGCTAAAAAAATTAACAAGTGATCGCATGTTGGTTGAATTCAGTTTAATTATACCTAAAGTCTGTTGACGTTTCAAGTTTTTTTTTCTTCTTCATTAATTAAATTAGAACTAAAAAAATATTTTTTTTAAATAACCCTTATAGTTTTTTTAATTTTCTACGTATCAAATTATAAAATTTACACGCTAATTATAAAATTATATTTTTGTAAAAAGTTTTATTAATTTATTATTAATAATTTAAAGTAGTACCAAATATTTTTTTCTTAAATTTTTTTCATACTTAAAACTTAATTTTTTTTAAGAAAAAAAATAAACTGTATAACTTAAAAAAACTCTTATTTATAATTAAAAAAATTTTCTAAGAAGAAAAATAAATAACACGTTGGTCTGGAGGAAAAAAAAAAAAAAATAATTCCAGATGTAAATCGAGATTGGATATTTTTCTGAACATAAATATATCCAAAAGCACGTAGCATAAAATAAGGGTGTAAAAGCTTTTATACATATAATAAGAGGTCCGTCACGACAATCGTGAGAACTGGCACCTGTAGAGCCGAGAGATGAGATGTTTGTTTTCAGTTATCTGAAAAATAAAATAAGGAATGAAAAGGGTATAAAAGTGTATACGGTTAAAGGTGAAAGTAGCAGGGCAGCATGATCGAGCAATGGTGCGTCCATTTTCCACGCCATCACCCTGGAAAATTGTCTTTTTTCTCTCTATCGCCTTTATGTATTAAAACATACCTCGTATATTTACTATTGAGGCTAATACGTGACTCTGAACTGCATACAAATCAACAGAATACTTTGTTTCTTATGTGTCGTGAATTCGCAACATATTTTTTATCCTATTTAAATTTATCTGTAAAAAGAAAATAAAAACTAAAGGTATGTTATTTTATTTAACGACTCTCTAAATCAATAATCGAGTTGGCTAAATTTTATTTTTATTTTTCAGAAGAAACAACTAGAACGAATTGGAAGTTAATAAAAGAGTAATGAGTTGAATAACGCTAACAATACGCTTTAATGATAGGTCTAACCACTACACTAGGTTTTATTTAATTAATTGACGCTTCTACATCGATGTGATTAGTCTTTATGGGTTTCTCCCAAAGCCCGCTCATTATTTCTTCTTGAAACTTTCTTAAATCATCAAAATTTATTTTATTTGTCTCTACTTTGCCCTTTTTTATCGCGATCTCTGTAAAAAAATTCAGCCTTTATTTTTTTTTGTTATTAAAATAATCTATTAATTGAATTTATAAAGTCTAATCTATATTATTAAGAGAATAATCCGATAGTCAATTTATTATGACAAGTATTTAAGCTGCATTCGAAAATTCTCTATCTCTAGATACATAATTAAGAAATGACCTTGTATCTCGTTAACTATTGACATTTTTAAAGATATAAGCTCACCCCGATGTTACACTTATCGAGACCTTTCATTTGAGTACCCACATCAATTTTTCATATATTTTATATATTTATATATACTATATATATGTATATATGAAAAATATATGAAAAATGCATGTGGGTACTCAAATGAAAGCTCTTGATAAGTGTAACATCGGGATGAGCTTATATTTTTAAAAATGTCAATAGTTGAGAAATGACCTTGTTTCCTGTGAAATATTGACATTTTGGATGATATAAGCACATCCTGATGTTACATTTATCGGGACCTTTCATTTGAGTACCCACATCGATTTTTCATATATTTTATATATTTATATATATTATATATATGTATATATGAAAAATATATCAAAAATGCATGTGGGTACTCAAATGAAAGTTCTTGATGAGTATAACGTCGGAATGAGCTTATATCTTTAAAAATGTCAATAATTGAGAAATGACCTTGTATTTTGTGAACTATTGACATTTTTAAAGACATAAGCTCATCCCGATGTTACACTCATTGAGACCTTTCATTTGAGTACCCACATTAAATTTTCATATATTTTATGTATTATATATATGAAAAATATATGAAAAATGCATGTGGGTACTCAAATGAAAGCTCTTAATGAGTGTAACATCAGGATGAGCTTATATCTTATAAAACGTCAATATTTAAGAAAGTACAGTGCAATTTAACAAAAGCCATTATTTAATAAAGCAAAATTTTAATTTTTTATAGTTCACACAGTAGTCACATAGTGACTGCAAGGTTGTTAATTTTATTTAATTAAATTCTGTGATATACGATGCGGTAATAAGCAATTTTATTCCTGATATATTAATGTATAGAAGCATGTATGTAAAGATATGAAATATCTGAGCCGCTAGATATTAAATCATGATACATATGCTCTTAATATTTGCGACAAAGTAAACATAAATTATAGAGTCGTAAAAAATTACCAAAGGGGTGAAAATTGGAGCTTAAATTTATAAGTAAAAAAATAGAAATATATTTAAGTATAACAATTTATTTAGATTTTTTATTTTAACATTCCTTTAAATTAGAAAAAAAATTATTTCTCTGAAATAATTTAATGTAAAATAATTTTTTTTTTATCACCTGTTTCTTAAATAAAAAATCTTAAATTAATTACAATTATTAATACTTATTGCTAATAATTAAGGCACAAGTTTACCGGTATAAAATAATTCAAGATCTCATAGAAATATTTAAATATGAAAAAATTCAACAGACTTGAAATTATTCATTTATATATTTACAAGTAAGAATAATTTAATCTCAAAAGAAAATTCTATCATTTTATTGATAGCTCAGAGGATTATTCTTCATACCAAAAACTTGTTCCTTAATTTCTAAACAGTCGATCAGATATATATAAATTTTCTAAACATAATTCGATTTTATATTTACAAAAATACTGTTTAATTAATACTAAAATTAATTAATTATCTCTTAAGAGTGCCTATCATCTTATTGATAGCTCCAAGAGTATTAAACCGACTGCATAAAATACTTTTATCCTCTAAAACAAATTAAAAGATAAAAATAAATAAATAAATAAATATATTACAAAGCAACTCAATAAATCTAAAAAAAAATCCAAGTAATTAACCCTAGACTGGTCAACCAACGTATGAGCGTGACGTCGCGTTCAATTATATTTTTTTTTAATTTTTTAATTACATAATATTAATTTAATTTTAATTTTTTTTTAATACATCTTCAATATTTACTAAAATTATTCAAAAAAATTTGACTGATCCTTGAACATTTAAGAATATATTAATAATTTTTTTAAACATCTTCAAAAACATTAAATTGGTAAAAAAAATTTCTTAAAAAAATTCACGGGGCTTTCCTCATCGCTTGACCAGAGTCGTTAGGTCGCGTTTGTTGACCAGTCTAGGGTTAAAATAAAAAAATCGAATTATCCTATCGACTATTTTTAAGACTATTAACCAAATAAGGCGCGCGGAGTTGACTCGCTTCGTCTTGCGCCATCGAACTGAGAATCTGTTGACTCAATAAAACTTTAGGTCTTAATAAATTAATACTCGCTTCTTCCGAATTTTGTTGGACAAAATAGTTATCAGTCGCTGTGATTGAACTTGAATCAAAGCTCTCGGTGCGTCTCTTTACAGACAACGCTTCTTCGTAAATACTAGACTTGGGTCTTCCTGGCTCGTTAGACCTGGGAACGTCGTAGATCATATTATTATAATCATAATCAGGCATCGAGGATCGGTGAGCTTCACTCTGCATAACAGAGAAAATTTGAGGCTCGGATTGAGACCAATCATTCTTTAGATTGTAGGTAGAGTTGCTGTTGTTGCTGGACAGAAACTCCCAGATGGGTGATGGAAGTTCAAGTTCAGGAGGAGAAATCCCCTCGTCAAATGATTTATAAGAATCGTCCAGGTCCTGTTTTACCAGGCTGTTTTGTCGAGATTTTGACTTTGGAGAGCTTGACGGTGATTTGAAATATTTTGAAGAAATGAGCGGAGTTTTGAAAGTTGCTGAAGAAGTAATAGAAGATGTCGAGCTGTTAATTAAGTCCTTTGATTTTTTGGAGGCTTTTGGTGGGTTTGATGTGACAGATCTCATGTTGTTTTCCTTCAATTTTCTCTTGATGTCTGTGAAAATATTCTTGGCCCGGGCGGGGAACAATGGACCCAGTGATACTCGCACTTCATCTCTATCTAGTTCTTTAAATAGTATTTTATTTTTATCAAACAATTTATCATCCACTATCATGTTATTTTCCTCTGATGGAAGCCCGAACCATTTCTGGATATGATCTTCCGAGGGTTGCTGGAAGCTCGATAAATTCGAGTGTTGCTTTGGAACTTTAGTCGAGCCTTGAGAAGAAAGTGAAGAAGATGACGATGATGATTTTTCAACGTATCCCGAGTCCCGTTGTGATGATTTAGTTTCGGCGTTGCTCTTGTTCAGGTTGCAGAAAAATTTACTTCCCTTCATTGGATTCTTCTTTCCAGTCAACAAA
The DNA here is from genome assembly GCF_020080835.1 of Cotesia glomerata. Taxonomy (NCBI): domain Eukaryota; kingdom Metazoa; phylum Arthropoda; class Insecta; order Hymenoptera; family Braconidae; genus Cotesia; species Cotesia glomerata. The sequence continues at coordinate 15,052,854 of NC_058167.1, forward strand.
GTAAGAAGTTTCTTGAATGAATTCTTACGCGGTAGCTTCTGATTTGTTACTGGGATCCACTCTATCTCAGTATCGTCGTCAAATTCAATTGGAGTTTTTAATTTAGCGGCAACTATTTTTGGAGCGCTGGGCATTTGGTTGAATGAATCTGATCTTGCTGGAGGCTCTGAGGCTCTTTTTCTTCGCAGAACTATTTCGGTGTCCATGTAAATTGGTATGCTGTCCTGAATTTGGATTTTCTGTTGAGGTTGAGGTTGTGGTTCAGGTTTTGACTCTAATTCAGGATTTGGGTCAGGGTCAGGCTTGAATCGAGGTTGTACTCCAGTTTTTAATTCCATGTCGAGATTGTCATTGTCTTCGAGAATAAATGTATCGTCCAGACAGCGGTTTATCGGCTTCTGCTGGTGGTTTTTGATGGAAGAAATTGTTTTTTCACCACTCTTTCCTGAGATAAATGTTTCGTTGAACGATTTTTGAGTTGAAGAGTTCTTTGAATCCTTGGAACTGTTATGGCGGGATTTAAATTCAGGAAAACTCTGAAAATTGAAAGAAATTGATTATTTAATTAGAAAAATTAAAAAAATAAAAGTTTGATAAAAATTGTCATGTTTTTTTTATGGTTATTAAATTTTAGAAAAAATTAATTCCAAAAATGAAGCTGAAGTGATTTTGAAATAATACTAAAGTTAGCCGACGTTTTTAATTTTTTATATTTTTTAAAAATTGCACTTGTAGTTTTTCAAGATTTTTACAAATGAAAATTTTTTTTTTATTATTTTGTAATAAATTTGTCAATAAAAAAAAATTCGAAAAATTTTTAGATGGCTAACTTAATTTTCATGATTTTCAAATGAAATTTACAAAATTTTTAACAAATTATACTTATAAATTTTGAATTTTCTCTTGGCAAAATCAAAAAGTTGAAAAAAAAAAAAAAAAAAAAAACTTAAAAATTCAAATATTTTTTTTTTCAAGTTAACTCTTGAAAGTAAATAATAAAAATTCTTACTTCATAGCAAAAGAAATAAAGAAAAGTTATAAAATTAAGATATATTGAGATAAAAACGGACTATAAAAATCTTCCGTTTTAATAATTTGAAAATTTTTATTAAATAAATAAAAAAAAATGAAAACAGTAATTTTGATCAATAATATTAATAAATTTCAAAAACAGTCTCATAAAATTTCTAATATTTATGAAATTAATTTATTAAAATAAAGTAATTGCTGTCTACTATCTTGAGTTTCATAACAACATAAAGAAAAAGTTTCAAAATAAAAATGATTATGCAATAAAAGAAGAAATGTACCTTAGATGTTTGTGCAGAATACTTGTGCTCTAATGCAGCAACCATTTTCTTGACAAATTTACCAGCCCCAACAGGTGAGACATTATCCTTCTTCCGGGGAGACGAATAACCCATTTCAAAATCCAGGATTATTTTATCCAAGTCTTGAACGGAGCTTACTGGAGTAATTAGCGTATTAACTGGAGGTTCATGCTGTGCAGGTGAATCTACAGGTATTTTTGGACTACTTTGAAATTGTAGAGGGTATTGATGAGCGTACTCGCAACCTGTGTTTGCTGGTGGCGCGGGGTTTTGGCACTGGTAAAGATTTTGGTGAGCGCTCCAATAACTCGAAGTCATTCCAGGACTTTGAGTACCTGCATACTGGTGATCGTAAGAAGAGTGTAAAGTGTTTTGATCATTTGAATTTGGTGACGATCTCAGAGCACTTTGCTGTTGAAGACACGGTGAATTATGCTGGTAGACTGGACTTGGCGATTGGACCATAGAATTTTGGTACTGATCCCATAATCCGTAATGCTGATAATTGGAATTCAGTGACGCTAAGCTATTATATTCTCCGGCATAATAACCTGTACTTGACGGAGACATTTGAATTTTTTGGGCCTGATTATACTGTCCCGCATGATAACCTGGGCTCGATGGCATCACTGGTGTGTTTTGACGCTGCAGGCACTGAGATTGACAGTAACTCATACTTAGTGACGATACTGGCGAGTATTGGAGCTGAGTCTGACATTTTGGTGACTGCCAACAAGCCGGGCTTGGAGGCGGTGTTGCAGGTAATGGCGGCGTTGAGTACAATGTTCTCATCCACTCTGCTTGTGGTTTTGTTGGGGTAAAATATTTTGACTCGTTGTATGGCATCTGATGAAAGAGAAAATTAATAATTTAAATAATTTAAACAATGAAAATTAATTTTAATAATTAATTAATTAATTTTTAATTTTTAATTAATAATTTTAAGAATTTTGGTGATTAATTATTGCAAAAAAATTTACATGTAAAAATCTATGACACTGAAATTAGCAAACACTTAACAAAATACACTAGGTCTATAAAATTATTTTTAAAAAATTGCATTTATAATTTTTTAGAGCTAAAGATGGAATTTTTTAAATAAATTTTTCTTGTTATAATTTATTTGTTTGAAAATTTTTTTAATTATTATTATAGTTTATGAAATTTTATAATAAATTATTAAATATTAAAAAAATTGAATGGATAATTTCATATTAATTGAGTCTTTCCATTAATAGTTTTACATAAGAAGATTTAAATAAATTATGGAAATAAGACATTGAAAATTATTGATAAAAAATTTGTAAAGAACTGAAATTGATAGACGATAATTTATTTATTTATTTTTTTTTTTATAAGTTAGGCCCAAAAAATTATTTTAAAAAAATTGCATTTATAATGTTTCAGAGTTTTTAAAGCTAGAATTTTAGAAATAAATTTTTTTTGCCAAAATTAATTTATTTTAATAATTCAAAAAACTCTTACAATTTTGGTATCATTGAAACTAATAATTATAAGTGGTGAAATTCAATAAAGTAAATTATAAAATATTAAGAAAATTTTTTTTATACTCTAAAAAAAATTGTGCATAAAAAAATGTTATGAAATTTCAGATATTAAAAAGTTATCGATAAAAAAAAAAGATAAAGTATTGAAATAAATAATTTGATCTTAGAAAATGATACCCAAGTTATCTGACATTTAAAATCTTGAGTTTTTTTAAACAGTAATTTACAAAACAAAAGAGAATATTTAAAAATGCATTTTTAATTTTACGAATATTTAATTTCTTCATATAAAACTATTGAGCCAGACCGTGTCTAATGGTTTAAGCCTAAGTGAATGGATTTTTAAGTGACAGATAATGACAGTATATATCCTAATGACCTGGGTTAAAATTTTTCGTTAAGGATAGTAGTTTTTGGCTGGATGTGTACTGAAGAAAAAAAACCCAAAAGTCTTAAAGTCTTTGCTAACTTCAGGATTATTTACGAAAAAAAAAAATTAATAAAAAATTTTTAAATAATATTAATTAAAAAAAAAAAAAGAAAGTATTTGGACAAATTAATGTTTATAAATAAACATTATATTTAATAAAATATTTAGAAAAGAGTACTAATAAAGAATAATTCAAATTTTGATTTTATTTACAAGTAATTAAATATTAAAATAAAATTTACAAAATATTAGAATAAAATTATATTAGAGAAATAGCTTCATTTGATTGATAGGAGTATACATTAATATATGTAGCAGAATATAAAGAAATATAAACGGACTAATAAAATTCTCCGTTTTGAAAATTGAAACCAATAAAAAATTTGATTTATAAACTAAAAAATAATAAAAAGTTAACGAAACATTTTATTTGATAATTTATTTTATAAAAATGAATAAAAATTCAAGAAGTGAAAAAACCACGTGTTTTTATCCACCATAATTAATTATTCAAAATAATGAATAATTTTTATAAATAAACCACAAGCAATTAAATAATTAACCACCACAAATTAATAATAAATAAAAAACAATAATAAAATGTTAAATAAATACCTCTTTATTTCGAAAAATATTGTAGTGCGCGTAACCATTGATCCGTGGGGATGAAATCATTTTAAATCCAATGAAACAAATTCAATTAAATCCAACACAGATCGGTGTGAATAAAGTGAAATAAAGTTCAAAGTGAACAATTAACAATAATCAAAATTAATTAAATAAAACACTTTTGCTTTGTTGCACTGCAATATTTTGAATTACTTTATTCACTTAGAATGGAGCGTTGGTGTGCAACTATACTCCAGCAATATCAAATAGAATGTGAGGACACGTTTTACCTGAGTTTCCCTGTCCGTAATTTCCCCCTCACTTTTTTGGGAATGGGAGGGGCGCATCCGCTTGACCGAACGTCGCAAAATTTTGGCCGATGTTATACGAATGAGCGGTAGAAGCTCCCACTTAAGACCCGAAAGTACTCAGGTAATATGGAGGTAGAGTGGAGTGGAGCGGTATGAAGAAAAGGGGAAGAAAGGGACTGAACTGTAAGGTAAGTTTAAAATTTTCCTCTGTACATACTATTTGAAATAAAATTTTACCTAGGTATTTTTGCGCTCAATGAGTATCTAGCGACCGTACTATAGTTTCTTGAGTGTAAAACTCAACTACCAAAAGTTGAGTTCTCTTCTTAATGAAGAGTAAAGCGAACATACCTGATAGCTTTGTCCTTTTGCAAATACATGGGGGCTAGACAAGGGCCTCATGCTGGGGTATAGGCATCAAACTAATCTCCGACTGTCGCAGTATCGTCTGTAATAAAATAGTTTTAAGTAAATGCTCGTCTGTTTCTGGACATTTATAATGATAATCATAAATCGTTAATACAGTGAGCACTTTTAAACTCAGGTAACAAATTTTAATATTTATGCATTTATAATGAACTTCTAAGTAGACTGAAGTGTAATGCATGTATATTACTTTTCTTGCATATTTTTAAAGAAAAATAAAAATTTTTACTACAAATTTTACGTTATAAAAAAAAATAAATTTAGCAGATATTAAATAATTTTTTTTAACAAATAAATTATGGCAAAAATAAATTGAAAAATGGAATTTTTTAAAAACAATTTTTTGGAAAAAATTTTTTTGTTAAAAAAAAATTAAAAAATAGTCAAGACTTCTAACTTTGTCATTTTTTTCCATCGGAATAAATCATACGATTTTTATTGACTCGTAAATATTTAAAAGTGATACATATCGCCGGTTGTTCAGACGTGGAATTTATTTTTTCAATAAAAAGTTTTATGTTACGTTTTTTATCAGCTTACCTTTTATTTAATAAAATATAAATTGTATGATATATTTCTTTTTTGTTGTTTACTATTTTTTTATTGTAATTTAGTATGTATATAAATGAAATTTATTTGTAAGTAATAGTAATTTGAATAAATGGGATGTATACAAATGTATTTAGTGAGTAGAACATCGAATTTCATGCATGCGGCCAATTAGATTGATAAAATTCAAATATGTAAATACTGATTGGAATTTTCAGTTATTTCCCGGTAGAGTGTTATGTGTTCGGAAACAAGCACCAGAAAACAGAGAAAAGAGAGCAGAGAGCAGGGGGTGAGGATGACGGGTGTACCTGTGAATATCGGTATTCCCTTCGTTAATCCGTAACCAAACGAACCGTACGGTAGATCTATTAAATCGTATCTTGTTACCACAGGTAATAAATTTTGCAGCAATAAAATTTTTAACTCCATAGCTTGCTGGCAAAACTAGCTATTGTAATAATTGTTCTCTATAAAGATTGTACTGTAAATTTATTTTGAGTTTCAGTTATTTTCCACTGGGTTAGTAATATATCACTCTGCATTTGTAGATATACTAGAGTTTACTCTCTGGTTGCTGTTTTTCTGCTATCCACTTCAAAATGATCAAACGTTTCATCCTACGTGTTAATAAATGTACGTGTCCAGTTAATATACACGCGTATCATTTGTAAATTCTCTATTTGGATATAACGAAGTTAATTTAAAACCAAGTGGATTTCATTTCACGATAATTGCCCAAATAATTGGTTTATTATTTTAAATTGTTACTAAAACTGGGATGAAACGTTTGGAGGTGTATTTGTTGCTGCTTTTCGAGACTATAGTACACGGAAAAAACAGTATTCCCAGAAACTTTTGCTTGTCTGATCGACACAGTGCCGTCAAATTATCGGATCTTCTGAAAAATTATCGTACGCACAAAAAAAAAATTTTAAACTTAAGTTCTTGACTAAATTTACATAGTTTAAATTTTTTTTATGCCAAAATATTTTCATTTAAAATTCGGACATAAATTTACTCTTGAAAAATATTTACAAAAAAAATGTTTCTTCATGAAATGAAATCAAATAAAAAAATAATCAATTTTATATATTGATTCATATTAATTTATTAAACATTAGCATAACAAAATAAACTGTGTAGGGCGATAGGGCACCCGCGGGGTGCTGCATACTTCGAGCAGGTAATAAATGAAAGTTAACCCGCATGGATAAGAATGAAAATCAAACATATCGAAAATTATCGTACAATTACCGTACAAGACTCATTTTATCGTAACTTTTCGTCACATAATCAAAGTCGGATGTACGATCGTATAATGCTTCAAATTATGTGACGTTTACGATAATTATGTGACGGATGGGAACACTGGGAAAAAATGAAACCCGACTGGTTCGTTTTCGGCACCAGACTCAGTCGTGTGCAAGAAAAAATGGAAGAAAAATTAGTTTACCCCAGACTGAGTCGTGTGCGCACCCGAATGAGTCTAGTCAGAAAATGACTGAGTTCTGTGCTGCACTAGACTCATTCAGGTGCGCACACGACTCAGTCTGGTGTAAACTAATTTTTTTTCCATTTTTTCTTGCACACGACTGAGTCTGGTGCCAAAAACAAACAGCAGTCGGGTTTCATTTTTTCCGTGTAGGTACTAATAGTTTGTAAGTGACAAAAGTGGGCTGGAAATTTTACAATTGTGTTGTCATCTAAACATTAAACTCGGAGTTAAAAGCTATTATACTATATTATCATTATGATTATTATGATGCAAGATTAATATTTACTGACGTTTTGCGATTTTCGAAAAAAGAAAAATTTAAAAATTTAATTTTGTAAGAAATAGATTTTTAAATTGTTAAATTTTATTGAAAATTTCAAAAATCAATACTTAAGATTTTATGTTATTTTTATTTATTTATATATCAACTTACGCTTATCGGCAATAAAATTATCAAAATATTATTGTAATTTTTTTACGTCTTTTGCTTTAGCGTATGTTTTCAATTAATTAATTTTCCATGCAATATTAAAAAATAATTATTTAAAATGAAATAACATTAATTTAAAAGAAAAATTAATTAGAATTCAATTAATGAAAAAATGAGAAAAAAAGTCTTTGTAATTTATACATAAATGAGTAATTGTTTTTTGATATTTGATTTGTGTGAAAATATTTAATTTCAAGCTTTATTTTTTAAAAACTAAAATCAATAAATAAGAAAAAAAAAAATTAACATAATTATAAAAAGTTTTTATTTTGAATATAAAGTAATTTTTTTTAATTCTCAAAAAATAAATTAAAAATTAGACAAATATTTTATTGTAAAAAACTAATTTTAATTAGTATCTTATTTTTATTTTTTTTCAAAAGACAGTAATAATACTTTATTACTTTGAAGTTTCTCAAAGTTTTTTTCTAATGAGATATTAACTGTCAAATGAATTTGTACTTTCAATCCTCTTAATTTAAGGAACTCTAGAAGTTTTTTTTTTAACTTTATATAATATTTATTTAAAAATAATTATATCTTTTTGTAAAAAAAAAAATTGAAATTATTCTTAAAAGATTCTAATAAATTAATTCCTGCAGTGTCAACATTTCTGTAAAAGTATTTAACTTCAATCAGTAAAAGGAGCTGCATAATATAAAAGTTGAATGAATAAAATGATGTTTGTATAAAGTTTTACTTGAAGTAAATATTCATCGTAATTACTCTTATGGAATGATTTATTCATGAGTAACAATTTAATGAAATTAATAAATGAAAGAAGAAGGCGAAAGTGTGACGTCAGAAAGCTAAAAGCTAAAAGGGCGAGATGCTGCATAGCAGTAGGAATGAATCCAGTCATTCCGGCGCCTGAGAACATCGATTTGCTCTACTCGCGTAGCATATAGCGTACGCATCCGTTTCTCAAATTTCAAGGACTCTTAATAAAATACAAGAGGACAATCAGCTTCAATAACTGTAAGATTTATTAATGCAATGATAATTAAAAGAGAGTAGAAAACTAATTTAGAAGCGTTCGCACAAATGGGCTTTATTTTAAATTACTTAAATTTTTTTAATTACAAAATCTTCAAGTTTTTATGACGGTCTTAAGAAATTAATATTCGCTTAATGATGAGGGTAATAATGGTAAAAATAAATATATATTGTAATGATGAGAATAAAAGACTAAGGACAAACGACTTTACTCATTAGACGGAAAGTTTCAAGAAGTATGGTTTATCTTAATCTTTGTAGTATGTACAGTATCTATAGGTATTATACGCAAGTGAAGCTTAAGTATTATATCGGAGCATTTATTTATGTGATACTCTATATACTTTCTTTCAGAATTTTATCCTCCAAACTCAGGCATAGTAATCTAAAGAGATCGCGATTATTTCAAGCTTATCGCGTTCTAAGAGATAAAAGTATCAAAAGTGTGAAGACACAAGAAAGTTTGCGTAGCCACGGAAAAATTTTTTTTACGTATATAATATATATTCTCAGAGATTTATCGCTTTTTAACAAAAAAATTTCAAGGTAATTCAAATGTAATGTTTAAGCGCTAAATTAAATTTATAAGTACTTTAATAATATTAAAAAAAATTTTAATGCCTAGATTGTAAAGTGGAAAAATTTAATCTAAAAGTTGTTGATAATTTTTTTTTTTTTTACTCAACTTTAATATGAAAAAATTTTTATTTTTATTTGTTTAATTTTAATTATTATAGTTTTTTTAAAAATAAGCAATTGAAAAAAAAATAAAATTTATATTTAAAACAACATTTTTTTTTAGATATTTTAATATTAAAAATTTGAATTATTTATTTAATAAATTGAAAAAATTATTTAAATATTTTTTTGTATCTTAAATATTTTATTTTATCTATAATTTCGATCTAAAAAAATTTTTAACTTTTTAAATTTATGAGTTTCTCTAATTACATAAAAAATTTGATACCCCTTTATTTTTGGCCGTGAAAAAGTTTTCACACCTATTTACAGATAAAAGGCTTCTCTTAATATTTAAAAAAAGTCATACTAATAGAATTTTAATGTCCAAACTCTAGAAAATAATCCTGTGAGAAAAAGTAAAATTTTGGAATAGCGATTGCAAAACAAAGATATAAACTAACAATGCCGACAAAATAAGCCGGATGTTTTTGGGTGAGAGTAGCTTCTACCCGTATGCACTTAACGGGCCGACACTCATGACCTGCGGAGCAAATTAAATCTAGTATAGTTAGTTTGAATGTCAACAAGTACAACAAATGACCAGCGTAAATGGAGAATTGAAAATCCCTACTCAAGTAGGAGCACTCGCTCTTGGGGTTTAGCACCCCCACTCTACGCAAATGAGATTTCGACCACTTCAAGCATTACATTTGACCACTTAAACTTTTCTGCACGGACACAGCCGGGTGAAGCACGTGCTAGTTTTTTCAGTACTTTCCATTTATATTATTATTGTCAAATAATTAATTAATTATTTATTTTAATTTAAATTTAAACAAAAGTGACAATGCTCAGTAAATTATTTAAAAAGTTTCGCGGTAGTAACAGCAAAAATAAATCATTTTCTCTGCTGTCCAAATCTAGGAAGCGCAAAACAAAACGAGCGTCTATAAAAATAAAACTGAATTTAAGTGATAAGAATAACAAAGTACTCAGTGATAACTCAAATAATAATTTAAAAAAAATAATAAAATTCTTGTCGCCAAAAACTGACAAGATAAAGACGAAAGAAGTGCAAGTTAATCACGAAAGTATAAACGCAAATTCCAAAAATTCACAAGACTCAGGATGGGTCGAAATGACAAGAAGCTCTTCGCGATCTTCAATGACAATTACACACAGAAATTTTAGTACTTCTTCGCCAGTGTTCGGCAGAAAACAATTTGACAATTTTTGTATTAATTACGGAATGAGTTTTGAGGTCGAGGCGATTCCAAAAATCGATTGCATTGACAATGAGCCGATTGAAATAATGTTAAATAAAAGCGATTTGACCTGTTCAACTATCAACAGTCAAGAAACGGGAATTAATTTGTATTTCGAAGAGCAAAATTCTACTATTATAAACCACGAGGTGGATTTTCTTCGCGCGAATTCTGACTCTGAAATTCTACCGCTGATGGAAGCTAAAGAAGACTCCGATTTGGACGAAGAATTTACTTCTAATTATAACGTTTTGTCGCAGAGCTTTCCCGCGACTTGCAATTCCACGCGCAGAGAATCGAATCAGAAATTGTTCAAATGCATAGTTGGCATGAGGTTTGCTCACGAGTTCACTGAAAAGTCCGCAGAGGAATCTTCGATTTTTGTCGACCAGAATTTGTTTGCGAGTTTTGATCAGGCTTTCGCGCCCGAAGCGCAAAATCTAAAGAAGTCGATGCGTGATACTCTGGTGGAAATCTCGACGAGGAGACAATCTTTCAGCGATGATTCAAACAGCTCCAGGGTTAAAACTAGTAGTATTGGTTGCAATTTTAGTAATGACAGTGTTAATATTAGTTTACCCAAGCCGGAAAGTTATGAGTGTGGAAAGAAATTTGAGATGTTGAAAATTTCAGAGGGCGTCGAAGTTTTATGAATTTATTTTGACACTTTGTTTTGATTTGGAAATTTTTAATTAAGTGTGTTGAATTAATTATTGATAAATTTTTTATTTTAAAAAATTTTATTTTTACGGTAATTTATTGTAAGCTGTGACGTAGATTATAAAAACAGTTTGAAGATATTTTTGTTTTTTTGAAATTGTAATTTATAATTTATAATTATGTAATTTATTTAATTGTATAATATATATTGATTTTGTAATGATTTAATTAATAAAAAAATTTGTTTATTGTCAAAATAATTTTTATGATAAATAATTCAATAAAATAAAATAAAATTAATTTATTAATATTTAGAGTTTTTCATTTTTCATTAGGACAAATTGAGATTTTAAAAATTAAACGCGTAAATTATTTTAAATTTCAATAGCGCGTTTGAAATTTATTTAAAATTTCTTAGTAATAAGTGAATTTGTACTTTACAAATTAATTAAATTGACAGTTTTTTTTTTTTTCAACTTATTAATTTATTTTTTCAATTTTAATTTGTCGAGACTCGAGTTGAATAAATGAGCTTATTTAAGAGCTTAAATAAATTATTTTCTTAAAGCAAGTTAATTTTTTTAACTCCGGGATTCATATTTTTATTTCGGCTGAAATTAAAATATAAAAAAAAAGTAACCAGATATTTTATATTTAAAAAGCGATATAAAATACATAAAAATAAATTGTCAATTTCATGCGAAAGATTTATGCCCGGTGCAAAGATATCTGTGGTAATGACGCGAGCAAACACGCTCAAGAAGTGACAGTACCGAGTTTTATACTTTATTCTACAAAATATAAGTATACAACAACATGAAATCATAACAGTAATAATAATAGTGGATAGTATACTTTTCTTTTCCAACGAATTTTATATCCCCGCTCCTCTCCTTTATCTCTAGCCGATTGATGACCTCGTTTCGCGTTTGCCAACATGTCTTGCGCTTAATGAAATTTTTTCGTTGGATAAAGTAAATACTTAACAATCTTATTTGAATTTTTATTTTTTTTTTTTTTTAATATGGAAATTCTTCTCTTGTTCACGGCTAATTTAATTATACGCATATTTCCTTATTTATGTTCTCAAAAGTAGATCTTAGAAATAAACTTAAATTATAATAAAAGTACGTCGTATTAGTTTGATAAATATTTGGTGAGCCAATAAAGTTTGTAAGTGTCAATAGATTGAATTGTTTGTTTTTGATATTTATTTCTAATAATATAAATCTTTTGTTTATCGAAGAAATACCCATTCAAATCGATCACGTTTTAGTTTATTGACAATAAAAAAAATTATATCTATTTCAGAAATTATTATGAAATAAATTTATTCCAAAATATTTTTTTTCATTGTTTTTTTTTTTTTTTTTTTTTAAATATATTATATAAATAAATAAAATTTTGCTGTATTAAATCTACTTTCTTAACCCTTCGTTGGTCGCGCTATGAGCGAATCGCCGCCTAACAACTACTCAACCTATAGAGACTCGCTATAGTGCGAGCGAGAAACTAAAAAAGACGCGACCAACGAAGGGTTAATTATTAACGTTTTTAAAGATATAAGCTCATCACGATGTTACACTCATCAAGAGCTTTCATTTGAGTACTCACATGTATTTTTGATATATTTTTCATATATTCATATATATAACATATATTTTAAAAATATAAGCTCATCTCGATGTTACACTCATCAAGAGCTTTCATTTGAGTACCCACATGCATTTTTGATATATTTTTCATATATACATATATATATATCGTATATATAAATATATAAAATATATGAAAAATTGATTTGGGTACTCAAATGAAAGGTCTCGATGAGTGTAACATCGGGATGAGTTTATTTCTTTAAAAATGTCAATAGTTCACAAGATACACGGCCATTTCTTAATTATGTAACTAATAGAGATAGAGCATTTTCGTTTTTATTAAAAAAATTTCATAATAACTTTTTATAATATTTCAATGATGAAAATATAATAAATTTAAAGTTGCAAAAAGTTATAAAGTTTTTTTTTTTAAATGCAACTAAAAGTGTTTTTTAGGTAAAATTAATTAAGCATTTCCAGCGATTAGAACTCTCGACTCCCAGTCTGGACAGTCTAATAGACCTATTAGTCGTCCAAAATTTTTTATAAAACTCCAGTCTCAATTAATTCTAATAGAAATCAAATAAACTTCAATCTAAGCTAACAAAAAACTCCTGAGAATAGTTAGGCTAGAAAAACATTTTTATATTTTTCCCTTATTTATTGACATTGTAGCGACAACATTAGATACTTCCTATCATAAAATTTTTTCAGTGAAAATTGTTGTTGTTAGTTTAGTCTGTATGTTTACACGTTAAATTTCGAGCCGGTATGTTTATTGAGTAAATTGTGTTATTTTTTTTATATTTACCATTGAAAATTTTTTTTAGGATAAGAAAATTTACCCAGGTTATATAAAAGGACCTAAAACTATATTATATATATATATTTTATCTTCAGTAATTGTTAAATTCTCATAAAATAAAGGATTTGAAAGTATTCCGAGGATTTTAGTAGTATTAAAACTCTCGTGTTCAAAAATCCTTTAAGCATCAGGGTGTCCAATTGAATATTGATAAGAAAGGTAATAATTTTAAATATCAATTTTATAATAGAATCATTAAAGTGAATGAAATTTCTTATCTCACCATAATTATCTGATGATAAAAATTCATCGTTTGACGAATAAAATTAAGCTCGCAATTGCATAATAGAGGCGAAAAATCTAAAATTTATAGTTAAAAAATACCGCGAACAGGAAGAAGATAATAAAAAAAAAAAAAAAAAACTTTACTTGAAATGAGTTGCTATTACGTAGTTACTACTCCAACCCCGTAGACTTCCATCAAGATACTTTAAAGTTGATGGTTGACGGTTAAAACTCTCATTGCCGCTCCAACTCGTCCAAGATATTAACGTTAATTTATATATGTATTAAATATAAAATTAAAACTTTTAATCATCTCCGTAATTTCTTTCGGATAGTTTAATTTATCCGTTAATTGTTCTTGTAAATGAATTTTTCAAGAATAATTAAAACAATTAAATTAACGATAAAATGTTACATTAATAATTAGAGTTATGAATTGGTTATTTAGTATTAATTGATAGCATAATAATCTCCAAGCGCAGGCCATTAATAACTGTCAGAAGAGATAGATACAGATAATAATATTCGGCAAAGGTGTAGTATATATGCTATATAGTAAGAAGAGGGATTGGTCGATGGTGATTGTAATATTACGGGGAAGTGTTTGATACAGAGGTCTATAGGACGCTTTAACGGAGCTTTTAATATCTCTCACAGTCTCGGTGATATAATGTATGAATCGGCTGGTAAGAGCCTCCAGGAATAATTTATAGCGCATGTCAGAGCAGTGAATGGTGAGTATCGAGATTATGATCGATGAGACAGCCTGTGATCTTCACTTTTTCATATAGAACATATACATATTGTATATGTTTTTTGCTTATATGCTTATTATTACGCCAGATATGTGCATATAAATATATACATTAAAGAAATTCACATTAGCAACTAGATGGAAAAAGTAAAGTAGTTAAAAATTTTTTTCAGTCAAGTAGAGTTTTTTTTTTATTGCGTCTTACGTTGGTTGCCAGTCAAATGACGCAGGGGAAGAAATAATGTTTGTTAAGAAAGAAAAAAAATTTTCTTTCGAAAAGATGTCACCTAGCTTGATTACTCAAGGAGAAAAAGCACAAAAAATACTTTCTTTATTTGGAGTTTCTTTGGATCAACCAAAAAAAGTGTTATGAAAAATTTAGCAACATGTCAAAGCAACTTTGTTTTCTGATTTGTGACCCGGATTTTCATTGTGCAAAAGTCGCTTATTGTAAAGTACAAACACAGTGTGGTGTTGTCTTGTAAATTTTTTTTTTTTTTTTTTCTAAACTTCGCGTACTTATATTGCCAAACTTCGGGTTTGCAATGTCTTTTCATGAATATCTATATATGTAGTGGAAATTAAGAAAGAGATAACACAAAAAGCTTTGGTAATAATAACAAGTATATATAAAAAAAAAAATATTATTTATTGTTGCTAATAATAATTTTTTTCGAGGTGTTTTATTTTTCACGGATTATAAATTTTATTAATATTAAAACCAACTTCTTCACTTAAATTCAGATCATTCTATTCCCTTTATTCGTCTTATCTCCAAGCTATTAAAGTTCTGCGTGACATCATGTACTCTCTCTTTACTCTAGACTTCCAAGGATCTACATTCAATATCGCGGAATCTTCCATTTTTAGTTTTAAAGAAAAACCTTTTTCAAGTTTTATACTTTTAATATAATTATAATTTTTAATTTTTAATTTTAAATTTTATTAACTCTGTTTTTATGTTATTATTTAGACAGAATAGTTATTATGTTAGATAGTACATCATAATATGTGTTATTAACGAATACCTGAGAGTTAATTCATCAGGACAAACGCCCTTTAGGGTTAAAAGATACGAAGCTTTTCCTTGACGTTTATTGAAATAGTACCTAAACTATCAGAATTATTGTAGCTGTAATTATATTAGAATTTATTAATTAATTTATAAATATTCTCAGATCTAAATTTTCACTTTTTTTTTTGGCTAATAATTTTTTTAATTTATTCAAAGTCAAAATTTTGCACTTTTAATTTGCAACCTTGAAATATTGAATTATTTTTGTTGTTTAATAGATATTTTTACAATTAATTTTAATTTTATAAAATATAATTGTGTGTTTAAAATAAATTTGGAAAGGTTGAGCTAAAAATCATTACTTTAGCGCGTGTGACAAAAAGTTATTATGAAGAAACATGAAAAAGGAAATATTAGTTTTAAAAAAAACATAATTTGAATTTTAATGTCATATTGTATTAAAAAAAAAAAAAAATTTTATATTCATAAAATTTAAAAATAAATACGATTTTACATACAGTAATAATATCATCAAAAATTAAACCCTTGAATAAAAATATATCCAGGATGGTTTATTGATCTTTGCTTATGATGGAAATCAAACAGCTGTAAACTAATTTGTTTCCCTAAATACTTTATATAATTAATGATCATCCAAATATTAGTTCGAAAGTTAGCTTTCACATAATTTGATTCGTAATATATATTACTCAAATAAATAGCAAATATTTGAGTAATCAATCTTTACTAATAAAAATGATTCTTATAATCAAAATTTTCATTGCCTTCCATTTGACGTTTAAATTAATAACAAAACTTGTTCCAATTTTGTATTTATCGAATTTGATGTGCAAAACCGAGTAACTAATCTCTCATATGCAAGTTTTGAACAGGATGAGACGTTTATTAATCTCGTCTTAATCTTACGAGATACAATATTGATACCTGACACGAAAATTAATGGAAATTACACGCAAAGACGTTACAGCCGGAAGATACAAAATTAAAAAATTTCTTCTCACCTCGTTGAGACTGTTGATGGTTAAGCGGATTAACTTTTATGCGTCAATATCTTTCAATAGATAATTACAAAATTTAATTTAACTATAAAATTGAACGCGCTTTACGCGCTTCTGTCAAAATGTTTATTATCGACAATTTAATTAATAAATATGTTTAGAAATTTTACTAATTAATATGTAACCGTTGCCAAAGTAGTCACTATAGCAACCAAAAGCGACTACAATGAAAACGTCACATCAACGTCACATCCTTTTAATGAAGGATAATTTAATTTAATATTTACAAAAACCAAAAATTAAAATTATATGTACAATAATACACGCGTTAAAATAATTTCAAATGTAATTATTGATTCAATTTTGACCATTTTAAGAATTTGAAGCATAAAACGGGCAATTACATTTATTAAATTGCCCCATAGTGACAATTTAATGAAAAAAATTGATTTTTAAAGTACTTTTTCTTATTAACCTGTCAAAGAAGAGCGCAAACGATAAATTTTATAAATTTGATGGAGCAAAAGTGGAATAATAGTAAAAAAACGGCTCGGTGTCTAGTCCCGGAGTGTCTAGTCGAGTGGTATAGTTTTGAAGAAATAGAAGAAAATAAGAAAACGATGAAAACTATGACCTATATCTTCTTTCTTTTATTTTAAATCTCCGAGGTCGTGGGCGTATCGATCCTCATCCTTGTTTCCCGTGGCGTTTACATACGTACACATCATGTGACTCAAACTCGTAAGTGCAATATTTAACGTCATCAAGGATTGATAATTTTTTTCGTCATTGTACAACACATAAGAGCAAAATCAAGTTTCTGGGCCAGCAAATATTCGACATTTCATGTTTGAATTATTGATATGATGGTGTCCATTTTTATTACAGTGATGAAACGTGGAAGTGCATCTGAACCAAATTTAGCATTTATGCACACTGAACTAACATGACTAAATCCGTTCCTTCGAGTTCTAGTCTAAGCTGTGTCAACAATTAATTAATATGTCTAACGGAAGCTTCTTATTACATTCAATCTACAGTATGGGTATTTACACATTCCACCGGTTAATTAGTTTCCTTTAGTATTTTTCTATTAGTAGATTTTATTTTTATGATTTTAATTAAAAAACTATAAACAATCGGAATTTCGCACTTAAAAGATTATCCTATAATAAATAATAAATATCAATAAATTTTTATAGTAAGAACTTTAAATTTTAATGTAATAAAATAATAAATTTTAAATGCAAAAATATAAATAAAACTCTTCAAAATTATTTCTTTGTTCAAGAATTTTTTTCTTGATTCAAGTTAATTTTTTTTTTCAGTGTAATAATCGCCACAAGTTAATTTTTTCTAATATTAAATTATAAACATTAGCTTTTAAACTTTTTTAAATTTAATAATATTTAATAGAGTAATATTTAATGTGATGTTGTTCGGAATTAGAAACACGAAACAGTAACTAAAATCTGAGTAAATTTTAACTATTTAATTTTCCCTGTGTGTAATTTCAGTAATTTAAATGTAACTTTATAAATTTGGCGTTCTTTAAAATTGCTTTAACTAAAATATCACAATTATATATCTTGTATAGTAAAGATTCGCAATTCTGCACAAGGTAAAATATAACATTTAACTAAAGCAAGAAACTTCGATTTGTAACATTAAAACTTGTATGACTGCAATAAAATACAGTATTAATTAACTTTGCCAACTTGAAATAAGTCTCAAGTGAAACAATACATCAGCATTTATATATATAAATTCAACGATGATAACTCAAATTAATCAATTACTCCAGCATGAACTTGCAAAGTTTTAGGTATAAGTTATAACTTATAACATATTAAATTCACACCGGCCATTTTTTCGGAGAATGATTGATAAAGTTGTAAATAATACCATCGAGCTGTCTGGCTGATTGATATATCAATTCGGTGAGTAATTTTCGATAATGCTTTTTAATCTCATCACGCGTAATATCAATATTGAATCTTAAATTAAATAATTGAAAAATAAGTTATTCAAAATTTTCTTCATAATAAAATTGTTGTATTTATTAGTAAGTAATTAGAATTCTCTGCACATAAAAAAAATGTTCTTGAATCAAGTATACAATTTTAAATAACTTAATCTTCTTGATTTGAGTGCACAGTAAAAAATTTTGCGTCATTGTGTCAAAAAATTTTATGTTAAATATCTAACACTTTTTTGTGTTAATTTAACAAAATAAATGTTAAATTTACACATAAAAGTGTTATATAGTTGACAAAAAAATTTTTAACATTAAATTTTTTGACGCGATGATGCAAAATTTTTTACTGTGTAGAAAAATTCTTAAACTAATAAATTTTTCTTGATTTAAGGAAATTTTCCTTGATTCAAGACAATTATCCCCTTAAAAATTATTTTCTTGGTTAAAGAATTTTTCTCTCGAATCAAATTAAATTTTTTTTTCAGTGTGCGGAATTTTTTTTCTTTTCGGTAAGCCGATTTCATGAAACACGAGGAAAATATGAATAATTATAATTCATCATCATCATCATAAAACAAATAAAGGAGATTATTAACGAGGTATTCAAATAGTTAGTACAGAACAATTGTGTTGTACCGAGAGCACAACAAATATCTGTTGATACTCGAGTATTCTGTGTATATAATATAGAACACAACAAGAATAAAGCTGAATAAGCTCCGAGTCCTAAAACAGTAAGGTCCAAAGTGGAGTATATATGCCCAGAACGACGATAAATCTTATTAAATCCACACATTCGTATTCAGGATGAATACCAACTCGATATTTCCTTCTTGTTTTATGTATATAGAATGAATAATAGTGAGTAGGCGTTTCTCTATTATCTTTCATCAGAATTATTATTTGTTTTTGATTTTTCAAATTTATTCACCGCTTAGTAATGATTGCCGGAGAGCTGGGACATTATATTATTTTTTTCGTTATTCAAATTTTAACCTCACGTATTGTAGTTTAGCTGAGGAGGGATGACGGACATCGATAGTCGAGCTATAATTAATGTTGTGCAAAAAAAGAGCGCTTTTTTTAAATAAGTGGTTAGATAACGGTGTCATTTCAGTGCGTGACACTTTTGACAGGAAGTTTATTCTATGACAAGTCATTCATCGGATAAAATATATGGTTTGATAAAATTTTACCCTCTTGGTCATATATAGACCATTTAGAATAATGATAAATGAGGATAATTTGTTTTTATAACGATAATCCAACTCTTTATCCCGGAAAAAAGCTAATACTGCTGACGCGTATAATATCAATTCATATTTTTATCCTCTGACCATTTACATAATTTTTTATTACTCGGCATACTGGGTATTCATTATTGCTATTATTATTATTATTATCATAATTTTACCATTATTAATTTTTTCTTTGTCTGAAACTTTAACCGATATTATTTATTAAACTTTGTTGAAAAGTAGAAATAAAAATTAAGTAATTTACTCTTCTATTGTTTGAAAAGAAAACAATGAAGCGTTAAAATCAATAACGTCAATTAAATTTCAATTGTAGGAGGAAAATAGTTCGCTTGTAAGTAAAAAACTTAAATACTTTCCGTATTAAAACATCTGCAATTACAATAAATACTATAAGTTTGTTAAAAAATTATAAAACTTTTTCATTTATAAAAACTTTTCTTCATATTTATTTTTCAATGGTTTGAATTTTTAAACGCAACTTTAACAACTCTATTATTCGTTATTTTCTTGTCATACCTTCTCAGAAATTACCATAAAAAAATCCCATTAAAAATTAACGTCTTTATCATTTTTTTAGCGAAGAATTTACTGATATCGATAAAAATACTTTTATTAAGAATTTTTCTTCTTGTTAACAGAATAATTTTTTTTTTTTCACGGTTTAAAAATAACGCACACTAATAAATATTGAAGTTTCAGAATGTTTTCAGAATTTCTGATATAAAATTCTGTGAATATCCAAATATTTTGTTATATAACAAAATTTCCTCTATAGAATTGGAAAAAAAATAAGCAGAATAAATAAGCAGGATAAATCAATAAAAAAAGCACTTTATCGTTTCGTCGTCGAGATATAATAATTTATAACCATTTTTTGGTCAATTTGATATGGTGTTTCTAAAGTAAATAATGATTTAGATAATAATAACCTTTCGACAATATTAAATTTTCTGACCACACTCTACACAATGAAGGAACTAAATTTAATTCAATTAAAGCTATTAGTTTGTTTGCTCAGAGTACTAAAAGCGATATTGATATTCTCCTAGCGAAACATTAATCTATTAAATTGTTCACTTGAAAACTTCTCCAGTCAAGAAATCTTTGTAAGGACATAATTTTTATTTTTCTCCGTATATAAATAGATATTTCCACAATAATTATCAGTGAAAATAAAAATAAAAAGCCATAAATATTCTGGCAATATTTGCTAATGGCGAAATAAAAACTATAATTTACGAGGTCATTATAACGAGACACTCTTTTAACATTTTCTATATAATATTAAACGGCAGTACATCAAGCTGCGCATTTATGAGTACCTGGTAATTTTCCGTAATAGCAATCGCTGTTAATAAAACGTTAACACTATATAATACTCCATTAAATATAAGCTTTCATATTTTGTAGGGTTTTAACACATTATGTCAGCACATATTTTAATATATACATAATTATATTCTATACAGAATAACAATTATAATTTATAATGAATTTAATTTATTCATACGAAAATAATTATAAACTATATTATTTGATTCTAAATAAATTCCAGTAAAAAAAAAAAAAAAATAATAATAATAATAAAAATATAAGTTTGCATTGTGAATAATGAACTTTTAATAAAATTTTTATATACAATAGTATCTATTACATACACGAATGAAAATGAAACGCGGATCAACAGAGTGACAGACGTACTTGAAACAAAGACTAATGCTTCCACGTATCGTAACAAAGAGATTTTTGTAATCCTATTTTAATGGCGCTTAAAATTTATGTGTATTATGTTTATTATATGTATTTGTTATAATGCTATCATTATTCAGTAGGTTTATTTCAATTCAGTTTCAATTCGACTACGCATTCAAGGTAGATTAATGTAGCAATCTATTTCTTTAGTTTAATAATTTATTCAAGTTATAACTATACTCTTTACAATATTCGAATGAAGTTAATAAAGTTTCACAATAATTAATCAATCCCGTAGAATATAGTTATCAGTAAAACGATACAATAGATTAAGTTCGTGTATAAGTATTAATGTCAAGATGGTACTCCGCGGTTACAATAATACGATACGTTAAGTAAAGGAAAATATGATAAGTGTAGTAACCCGTAGATGTGTGTACAGTCAACGCTCTTTGTATTTGACTCGCCCGTACAGGACCATTCTCTGTATTTGACTCGTCCTTGTCCATAAGAGCTGTGTAAAATCGTCAAATACAGAGGAAGAATGTGGTCAAATACAGAGAGGTCCAATACAGAGAGCGTCGACTGTATCTCAGAGGCTGAGGAAAGTCTGCCTCGTGCTCCTTGACTCTTGAGGGTGTTAGCCTTTGCTAACACTTAGCGTTGTTCTTGGGCTCCCGTGACGTCATGAGCCCCTTGAATGCCGGGGAAGGGAGTACAACGCCACCGTCCATCTTACGGTAAAGAGCCATATTAAAGCAAATTTTTTAAGGGAGTTGGGAAAGAACGGATAGGGGAAAGGGGGGGACCTACTCAGTGGGGATTTTTCCGTAATTGAAAAAATAATCAGACAGCCCAGACTGGGAATCGAACCCAGATCTCTCGGTTACGCGCCAAGGGCTCTACCAGTTAAGCTATCCGAGACAAGTACTGACTACTTCATTCAGTCACGTATATAAGACCCACCGAGCAAACAACGCCACCGTCCATCTTACGGTAAAGAGCCATATTAAAGCAAATTTTAAGGGAGTTGGGAAAGAACGGATAGGGGAAAGGGGGGGACCTACTCAGTGGGGATTTTTCCGTAATTGAAAAAATAATCAGACAGTAACTTAGGTGTAACTTAGGTGTAAATTAGGAGTAAATTTGCTACTTGCTACTTATTACTTGCTACTTAATATTAAAAATACATTAGAAATAAACTCTTTTTTTTTTTTTTTTTTTTTTTTTTTTATTATGGCCCAAAGAGTACGGTGGTTGACGCAAAATTTTCGAGAGTGGAAAAGTACTCCCACATTAATCATTTTTACCTTTGAAGTAGAGATTATTTAATAGCAAGTATCAAATAATTATTACTGGGGTTAGATCTTGTACCTCATAATTAAAAGAACAATTAAATAATTCTTTCCACCATAATATTTATGAGATAAATATTAAAATATTCGCACTATTATTATTAGAAATTCTATTTTTTGTAAGATAAAAAATTATGTCATATTATATTTTCATAAGAAAATAAATAATAATTAAATGAACTTGAATTTTTTTTTAACATTAAATTTTCTCATATCAATAATTTTATTTACTTCATTTATTGTTTAATTTAATTTGCACTTTTCTATAATGTAATATTTTAAATATTATTAATATTCATCAACTTTTACTAATATATTTGTCATATATTGTACTGCCATCCTCATTAGCAAACTAAACTTTCAGCTCGGCAATTTAAGGAAATCATTTAACCCTTTCGGCAAGTCTTCAAGAATTTACCGGGAAGAGAAGGTGAGAAGCAGCTTAGTCGGACGAGAGCTATAGCCAAGTGGGAAATTTTCGTAATATATCCTCAAAGGGCTAACAGCTTTTTTTGTCTGTAATTGCGATGAGCTTGTTTTGAATTTATTAAGCTACTTAAGAGTTTTCAGGGAAATTTTAAAACTGGAAATTCAAGCAACAAAATTTTATTTTTTTTTTTTTACAAACATGTTGATAGAGGAAATTGAATTTTAAGCGAAAGTATGGAGTTAATCTCCATGAAAAAAATGTAGAAAAAATATATGAATAACATTTTAACCTATGTAAACTTTTTTAAAAAATATATATATTTTTAAAAGCTAATTTTTTGGAAAATATTTATAAAAATCTAAAAAAAAAAAATTTAATAGTCTGAAATTTATATTTATGCATTTAAAAAAAGTTTAAAACCCTTTGATCTTTCATATTTTACATATTTAGACAAATTTATAAAATACATACCAAAATCATCCGACAGAAACCTTTTTTAAGTATTTCTTATACATATTTTATATATCTCTGCTCTATATTTTTTATATTTCAACACATATATTTTATTTAAATTTTTCCATAGACGATAAATTTAAAAAAATAAATTATTGCAGCTTGTAAATTATGATCTTCGATATTTCATTTTACCATTTTTTATAAAAACATTTTATTAGTTTCTAAACTTCCTATATCAATTAATAAACTAAACTTTAACAACTGAAGATAATACCTTCACTAATATTTACTAATGATGTAAATAAATATGTATCAGATGTATAACAACAATTATTACTTTTAGTTATATATGATGTTATTTCACAATTTTACGATTAATTCCTAGTTATAGTTAAATTATCTAAGAAATCGTTTAAACTGACACAGGACGCCGTACATCAGATATCCTCATCTCTCATGTTCACATCGGAAGCCCTAATCGGGTACAGATGTATGTTATACATCACATTGATTCATTGATTTCCGATGCTATATACGGTTTTGCCTTACTACGTCCTTTTTAGCTTTAAAATTTTTTATTCAACATCAAAAGACGCTTACAGAATTCTTTAGTATATCATAGGCACATTATGCGATCATCGAATAAAATTAAATTAAAAAGATATCTACCTTATGTGTTATTTAATTTTCATATGTGATAATATATAGAGGAAGAGGAAAATAAATTTATTTTCACTTTTTCAGGGAGTACCCCGTTTTGCCACTTCTCCTCTCCTATTCAATAATCCGATCGTAATAAAACTTTATCGAGAATTTATAATCCATGACTTTACATCGTACAATAGAATTAAATTTTAAAAACGAGTTATGTGGATTTATTGTCAAGAGAACACTCACTTATGCAGAGATGGAAAATAAAGAATTAGTAAAAACCTTGCAGTCACTATGTGACTGCCGTGTGACTTGTGAACTATAAATAAATTAAATTTTGCTTCATTAAATAATGACTTTTGTTAAATTGCACTGTACTTTCTTAACTATTGACTTTTTTAGAGATATAAGCTCATCTTGATGTTACACTCATCGAGAGCTTTCAGTTGAGTACCCACATGCATTTTTGATATATTTTTCATATATATACATATATATAAATTAAAAAATATATGAAAAATTGATGTGGGTACTCAAATGAAAGGTCTTGATGAGTGTAATGTCGGGGTGAGCTTATATCTTTAAAAATATTAATAGTTCACAAGATACAAGGTCGTTTTTTAATTATTGATATTTTTAAACATATAAGCTCATCCTGATGTTACATTCATCGAGAGCTTTTATTTGAGTACCCACATGCATTTTTGATATATTTTTCATATATACATATATATAATATATATAAAATATATGAAAAAATGCATGTGGGTACTCAAATGAAAGCTCTTGATGAGCGTAACATCGGGATGAGCTTATATCTTTAAAAATGTCAATAGTTGACAAGATACAAGGTCATTTCTTAATTATGTATCTAGAAATAGAGCATTTTCGAATGCAGCCTAAATACTTATCATAATAAATTAACTATCAGTGGAAATGATATGAAACCTTGAAAAGGTACAAATTCAAGTCAAGATCTTTGCAATAACACTAAATTTTACTAAAAAAACCGATTTTATCATATGACTATCTTGGAGACAACATTTTTATTATTCTTTTAAAAATATATATATATATATATATATATAGATGATTTCCTATTGTTATGTTCAATAGGATGATTTTCCACTAGAAAGTCCTCAGAAAATTTATTTCAATCCCTCTACTTTTATACTCGGAATAATGAGGACGCGTTTGAAGTTCTATAATGTGGAATTAATCGTAAGATTATTATTATTTTATTATAAATGCATGTAACAGAGATTCTAGGCAATGAATTATAATGTCACATAGTCACTCGGACAATTGAGATTAATACGCGTAAAAATTATAAATGGGGCGGTCAAAGTATTGCGTCAGAGTAAAAATATTAAAGCAATTATTCAATTGTTAGTCGGCTGGATTGTTTTGTTTATTTTGAATCCAAATACTGTGAATACGATTACTTATTTTTTTTTATTATTTGGTTTATTGTTGTTTTATTTAACGGCGAATGGAAATGGGTGTTTCTTATTATTTTTGAGTTTTAGAGTATTTTTATGGGTGCATACATAAATAATTTGACGTTTTACATTACATTAACCGCGGTATAGTATAGACTCAGGTTGAGAAGAAAAATAAAATGAGAATAAGAAAGTATAACACTGCGATCGAAAGTGGTTAGATTATCCTTACATACATAAATATGTAAATTGAAAGTACGATGATGTATATAAAATCCATTATTATATCGAATTCGATACATCAAGCCAATCATAGTCGTTTCTCTTATGTATCCGTTATCCCTTATTTTGTAAAATAAAAAGCCGACTTGGGATTTGTTGGATAGTTGAAAAATGATGAATAAAATAAAGATATACATTTACCTTACGTAAATCATCAATTTTTAAGATTTTCGTTATCGTTACATTTATACAAATTTCAATTTATTGTTTAATAACGTTTAATTTAAACTTTAATTACAAAAATTTTAAAACATTAAAATGCAATTTTTATTATACCCCGGAAAATATATATATATATATATATATATATATATATATATATATATATATATATATATATATATATATATATATATATATATATATATATAATTTAGATCCATATCCCAAAGATTTAAATTTCGCATTCAACTAAGTGCTACCAAGATCTAATCTTTTCATTATTTAAATTTAAGAGAAGCTATGTAAATCTCTGTTGACCGACTAGAAGTGAAGGAGGAAAAATTATTGACCTGGGAATTCAAAATTTTGATTTGAATTATTAAAATAAAAAAATCTTACCCTGCATACATGAATCTCATCAGCCGATGAATGAAAATTCATTTTAATCTTGTTCTGACAAACTGAATCAACGAGTGAATTTAATTAAATAACAAAGCAACACAACACATCAATATCAATTTTTACATAAAAAAAAGAAAATTGTTCTACAAATTCAGTGATAATTTTTTTGTATTTTGATATATACTGCTCTATTTTTATGTTTTTCGATTAAATGGCTCGTCTTACTCTCAGTCGCAAAAATATTTTGTCAGTGAAAAATTCTCTTTATGTGCTACAGAATAACAATAAGTAAAAATTTTTCATACCGTACATTTTTTTTTCCTTACAAGCTGCTCTATCATCAGTTCTCAAATGAAGGTACGGATTAATATATGTATAGTTGATTAAAAATAAAATGTATTTAACGAAATTGAATTTATTTATTATTATTATTATTATTATTTATCTCTAGATACATGATTAAGAAATGACCTTGCATCTTGTGATCTATTGATATTTTTTAAGATATAAGCTCATCCCGATGTTACACTCATCAAGACCTTTCATTTGAGTACCCACATCAATTTTTCATATATTTTATATATTTATATATATGTATATATGAAAAATATATCAAAAATGCATGTGGATATTCAAATGAAAGCTCTCGATGAGTGTAATATCGGGATGAGCTTATATCTTTAAAAACGTCAATATTTAAAAAAGTACAGTGCAATTTAACATAATTAAAAAACGACCTTGTATCTTATGAACTATTGACATTTTTAAAGCTCACCTGGATGTTACACTCATCAAGAGCTTTCATTTGAGTACCCACATCAATTTTTCATATATTTATATATATTATATATATGTATATATGAAAAATATATCAAAAATACATGTGGGTACTCAAATGAAAGCTCTTGATGAGTGTAACATCGGGATGAGCTTATATATTTGAAAACGTCAATATTTAAGAAAGTACAGTGCAATTTAACAAAAGTCATTATTTAATAAACCAAAATTTGATTTATTCATAGTTCACAAGTCACAGCAGTCACATAGTGACTGCACGGTGGCTAGTGATAATTATTCTCTAGAATAATGTTTAAATGTAGAACAATAAATTTACAACGATTATCGTATTATTTTACCGATGAATAAATTTATCTAAGCAATTAATCAGATGTAGTAATATAAGCCTAATTGAAACGTCAAATGGAGTTCGGTATAGGTATCTAAACGGATTTGTGGTACATTAGAACGTGGGATCAATGTCAGCCTCCGCAAGGTAGTATAATCTGATAGCGAACCTCAAATTGACTACTCCCGATAAGAAACGTAAAATTATTTATATCAAGACATATTTAGCTAAGTACTTGATCATACACATAACAAGTTTTGGGTTAATTAGCAATTTTTAGCTTCTATGCAAAATTTAATCTCCATTATTAAATTCTGTTTAAAAAAGAAACAAAAATTCAATTTAAAAAATAAAAACTAAGTATCAAAAAATATCACATGGCTTTTCTATAAATTTTCCTACCATTTGTAGCTCTCCGACATTTCCAGCTTTTATAAATTTTCCAGTCACGTGGATATGAATAGGAACAAATATTTAAAGTCCATCGGATCCGCATAAACAATCCATAAATAAAAAATAAAAAACATTTGTTTTTTTATCGGTTTCAGCATTGAATTATTAAAATAATAGTGTATATATTTTGGCGGTGACACGAATGTTTCGTCGGCAGTCCCTACGAATACTACCGATTTAATATATATTGGAAGCGTCGTTCAAACGTCCGTTTATGTGTCCACATGTGTACATCGTAAATTTTCATGGCTCTGCACTTTCTCTTTCTTTCTTTCTCACTTACTCCCATTCATATATATTCACGCCAGCACCCGGAGGGGTGTATATTCATATATATATATTTTTATATATATATATACAGCGGAGTATGAATTCACCAAATCGAATTTAACTCCGAAATTTATCGATCAAGATTAATACAATAATTTAAAACAACATTTTAACTCATTTCTCATTTGTGTAAATACCAATACGTTGTATTTGTTTTTATTTTTAATTATTAACACGCTTTTTCTTATTTTTTCAATTATTATATTAAATTTATCTGTCCATTCATGTAACGAAATCTTTCAAAGTAATTTTTACGGACTTTGATGGCTGATTAAATTTAAAATTTGCCCCCATAGAAAATCGATGACGAGATAATAATTTTATAATTTTATTCTAGTGTTCTGATCAGGATTATCAGGATAAAAATAATAATTAATTTTACTGGCTATCCACCCACAATCCATATGACAGCAAATATTGTCCACTTTTTAATTAAAGCAGAACGTTAATACCAAAAGCTTTTAATTTTTAAAAAATTTAAAAGTAAATTTATATATTTTAATTATTTTAGTTTGATTTTCGATAAAAATTAAGCTTGTTTTTAAACTGAAATTGATGTAAATTTTTTTTGTTTATTCATTTGGATCTAATTTATTCATATTTGCCTATACCGATGCACAAATATTTTCCAAGCTTAGTAATTTCTTGTTGGAAATTTCTTCCCGCTGTGAACAAGGAATTCTTTTGTCTTGATCCCTTCCATTCGCCTGGAGAAAAGAATTCAATAAAAATGTTAAATTCTCGGCTCCCTTTTTGATTCCACGTCAAATGTCAATCAGCCACCGAATGAACCCCCGAAATTCTATCGAAAATATTGAACCCAAATGAAACAGTGAGTTATCGCTCGGGATTTCCGGTTAAGAATACATAACGAGTGCTGAAAATCCTAAAAGGATATTGATACTGGTACTCCCGCTCTATTAGTCTGTTTTAAAAAATTCTCACGCAGATACGCTATAAAGAACCCTTATTTTTTTTTTTTAAGATGAATTACAGTTAAATCTATTATTTTAATCTTTTTTGGCGCGTCGAAAGACATTGGGGAAAATTATTGATCGCAGTCTGGTGTGAATAATTTCATGGGAAAGATTTAATTCTAAAAGCGTAATAAGTTAAGTAATACCAAAAATTAAATAGTATGGAAAGAATTTAGGATTTTGATTATAAGTAAAGTATTGTAGATAAAAAAAAAAAAACATGGGGATTGTTTAGCTTATAAAAATTATATTTAAAGTTTTTTTTTAACAATTACATATTTTTTTTTTTTTTATAAAGTTTATCAAAAATAGAATGATTAAAATTTTTTTTTTTAAGAGCGGTTTATAGTTGATTTTCAAACGTGTTTTTCTCATGTATGTGATAAAATTTCGAAAAAAAAACGCTTCGCTCTTCAATAGATAATTAAATTATCTATCAAAGAGCGAAGCGCTTTTTTGGAAAATTTTCATTTATTTATGCATAAAATGCGTTTTAAGATTCCATTTGTTGTACAAGTATGACAGAGATACTTTCGTATGTCCAATAGAGGACGAGAGAGAGAAAAAATGTAAACCCTTCTTAAGAGAAATTAGAAAAAATTATTAGAAATCGCAAAATTTATGTGGACACATTTTATTAATGATTTTTGGTCGAAATAAAATTTTTATTTATATTAAAAGCTTTAAAAATGATTAACAAATTTATTTCTACAAATTTTTATGTTATTCGCTGTAAAAAAAATGTTTCAACATTTTAATTTTAATTTTCTATGCCGAAAAATCCAAGCGACAAGTAAAATAAATAATTATTAAAATTATAAGGAAGTTTTTTGTGAAAAATCTAATTTACTTTTAAAAAATTCTTCAAATTTTGTTATATATTCTATTTTATATAAACAAAAATTAAAATAAAATAAAATTTTGGATAAAATATTGAAGATAAAAATAAATCGTAAAAAACTTTTCTTTTTCCATAAAAAATTAGCTTCTCTAAAAAAAAGCCCCTTTAAATTTCCGTAAAGTTAAAAACAAATAAAAATTCAAAATTACTCGCCTTAAGTCGTCACAAAAGTTAAGAAATTTTCTAAAAAATCTCTTATTCAAGATAAGAAGAAAATGCCTTTAGGATCCATTTTTCCAGTAACGATAACGAGCCAGAGTATCTAAATCCCCGATCAAAGATACAAAGTAACAACATGAGATTGATCTAGAGATTACAGCATGAACTTCTCAATAGTTAATGCAATAGTTGAGTTTTATTCGTCGGAGCAGTCGGACAGAAGCTCGAGCAGTAGAGCGCGCAGGCGAAGATTACTGCCAGCTTCAAGCCAGAATCAGAAGCATTCCTGACACGCTGACCGTCGGGTCTGCTCGTGACAATTCGGCACCCGTGAAACGCGGTTCATCGCGATTCAACATACCGCGGTTTAGTCGTACGTCGAATTTGCCAGTGAAGCTAATGTGCGTAAGTCTCAGCCCCAGCAAAGTTATTCTACTCTACTTGATTCCACTTCTTGCTTACAACAAAATAAAAATAAAAAAAAA
This sequence comes from Cotesia glomerata, assembly GCF_020080835.1. Taxonomy (NCBI): domain Eukaryota; kingdom Metazoa; phylum Arthropoda; class Insecta; order Hymenoptera; family Braconidae; genus Cotesia; species Cotesia glomerata. The sequence continues at coordinate 15,083,624 of NC_058167.1, forward strand.
GCTCAATCTAATAATCGCTCAAGTGTAAATTGTTCCTCTCGATTCGTCAAGTGTCATTAAACGCCAGACATATAAATAAATGAGATCTTGCAGCTCAGCACTTTATTGCCAATCTGCTATCTGCTATCGTGTGTACATACGATGACACCATGAGTATCAATCATAAATATACTCCAATCTTGCACTTGCTCTTTCTTCATCTCCCTTCACCGACAATTGACAATAAATAACTACAAGCTTAATTAAAATATTAAAAAAAAAAACAATTTTTAAATAAATTATTTTGGTAATTTTTGAGAAAATGTGACCAAGTAAAAAAAGTGTATGAAAATAAAGTTAGCCAACATCTAAAAATTTTTATTATTTTTTTTATTAAAGAATTATTACAAAAAAAAATTTTTTTATTTGTTGAAAACTTCAAAAACTATAAGTGTAATTTAAAAAAAATATTTTTTAGTAATAATTTAATAAATTAAGCAAAATAAAAAAATAAAAAGTCGGCTAACTATTTTCTTATAAAAAAGTGTTAATAATGTTCTAAAAAATGTCTAAAGAAAACGGATAAAATAAAATAAATAAAATTTTATCTTTACCAAGAGAGCTTTGTGATTAAAAGCCCACTAAAATGTTACATTAGTGATCAAAGTATCGCAATTATCGTAACTCAAAATCAGACTTGAACTTGAACGACTATCTGGGTGGATTAAAAGACAGATGTTGAAACCCCTGGATTGGATTTAGGGGTGGGTGCTTTCAGTTTAGGGTTTACAAAACTTTACCCATGCAAGCTCTCGAGTTTACAGCCATAAATTTAATATCTGTGTATCTCTAAATGTATTTATATATTATTACACGGATAAGAAAAATAAAAGCGTAAAATTTACCTCGTTTAATGCAAGCCCCGACGTCTAATTTAACGGTAACCCGTGGTGTGTTATTTATATATCCACGTCTTCAGTATATATGTATTAGCACTCCGAGACAGTGACATCAATTTACAGTCTTTTAAAAAGAGTTGTGTCTTGTGAATTTTGTTCTTCTGCAAAATAAAATTATAAGGAATTCAATTATTTATTTATTTACATAACTTGAGCGGAGGATTTAAGTGTCGAGATAAAAAAGTTTGTTGTGCTACGCTGTGTACTTTTGGTGGCTGTAAGTTTTGCTCTTTTATGTACTTTGTTATTCTATGTTGGCTTTAATTTGTTTGAGAGGTTGTTGGGAATTGTTTTGAAGTTTAATTTTATTATTATTAATTATTAGAGAGGCTTTTAATTATTTTCATGTATTAAATTTTGAAATGGTTTAATTTCATAAAAAATTTTTTAATTGCAATTTATTTTTAAAAATATAAAATTGGAATCAAAAGTTTTTATTAGTTTTACAATTAATAATATTCATTTTAATTATTAAATTAGTACGAAAAAAATATTTCATTCATTAAAAATTTTTTTGTTAAAAAAATATTCAGATTTTTGCTAATTTTAATATCATTAATATTCATTTTAAAATTTTAATATTTTTTTTTATTAAATTTTAATTTAATATGAGAATTTATTTCTTTTTAATAAATCATTGCGCAGTTAAAAATTATTTGTTAAACTCGACACAAATTATATTCAGGCCGTCTATAATTTTTTTCTTTTAACATATTAAAATAATTTTTTTTAAGACAGCTAGAAACAATATTATCTTAAACAAAAATATAAATTTTATAAATATGTTAACTATTAATAAATTTAAAACAAATTTTTCATTCTTTAGATTTATTTTTATTAAAATTTTCTGAAACAAGTTCATTGAGTAAAATAATTTAAAATAAAAAGTATTTATTGCTTTTTAAATATTTTTCGTGTTAGCTCGACAATTTTTCCAAAAACGTACTAATTTATTAAAGTAAAATTATAATTATGAGTTGTTAAATACATTCTCTAAATAAACAGTTTATTCCAAGAGTAAAGTTTAAATTTATACTATTAACAAAGCTTTTGAGAATTATAAGATTTAACAGAGAAAACAAAATAATAATTTTAGTATGAATGGTTATAATTATATTTATTCAAGTCTGTTTTGGGTTGTCAAGGAATTATCTCTGCAACTGACACATGAAAACTAAACAGAAACGTGTCTCTACCGGATATATGTTGTGAATAAATATTTATTTTACAAACAGTTTATTCGCCTCGCTAATATTGCTATTTAAAATTTTTTAAACTTTTTTAATGTCCCATTTTTTTTCTTTAGAATTTCTATTTTAATAAATTTCTTATTATTCATTAAATTTATTCTGTTGTAAGTAGAGATTAATTCCCATTCAATCTCTAGCAAAGAAGATTAATTTAAATGCATATTATAAACTTTTAGCTAAGGCTATTAAACTAATCTATTAATGAACTCATCGAACTAATTTAAACGATGGAGTCGCTTCTCATCAGGATCGAAGTAATGACTTAAATTATAATTTTTTTTTACAATTAATCCATTATCTGAGACATTTTTTCTTTTAAATATTAATTAAAATATATTCAAGTTTAGTGAAAAAATTTTTACGTGAAATAAAAGTTATTTATCAAATTTTACTTTATTTTTTTTTAACAATAAATTATTAATTTTCAAAGCGGAAAGTTAAAAAAATACTTTTTCTTCAATGAAAAAAAAGTACTAGATTATTTTATTATTTCTTCCTATTTTCATTTAATGATTGTAAATTTCTACAAACTCAAAACATCGGCAATAAATTCTGGATATTAATATTAAATTATAATCTGAAAGCCAAAAAAGTTTAAAGCACTGACAGCGAGACAGTATACTGTGTCAAGGAAAGTCTACACGGAGTATACCGTTAGATACTTCTCAGAACAAGATTTATTCGACTACTTTGTCGAAAATCCCTCGGATATTTCACTAGTGTCTCATCCTCATCATGACTCGAGACGTTAAATTGCAATCCTTGAGCAGCTCGATTACTTTATTTTCCACACCAGCTTATAAATCAATAGCTCTAGAATAATAAAACAATTTTTTATTTATTTTATTGAAAAATCTCATCAGATTATCCAAGATTCATTCTCAGTTTTCAGTCAACGCTCTCTGTATTTGACTCGCCCATACAGGACCATTCTCTGTATTTGACTCGTCCTTGTCCTTAAGAGCTGTGTAAAATCGTCAAATACAGAGGAAGAATGTGGTCAAATACAGAGAGGTCCAATACAGAGAGCGTTGACTGTTCTTCGTTTTAAAGTTATAAGTTAACATCAATTGTATGTCTTTAGCCATAATTTATAGCTAAATTTGTCATTAAAGACAAATTTGGGAACTGGGGAAATAAAGGATAAAGGGGGGAGGAGGGACCTTACTCAGTAGGAATTTTTCGGTAACCGAAAAAATAATTCAGACAGCCCAGACCGGGACTCGAACCCGGATCATTTGGTTACGCGCCAAAGGCTCTACCAGTTAAGCTATCCGAGACATTGTCCGTAACTACCATTCCGTCACCTAATAAGGTGGTTCATTTTATGGTTTAATTTATTAGTTTGTAAATTTTTTTATAAGTATATACTACAATATACTAAAAAAAGGTGTTTCTTGAGTAAGAAAAGCGGGATTTTTAAAATGAATTTTTGGTTCAGTTCAAATTTACGTCAAATAACTTCAAATAATAGCGTGAATTTTCTAGCACAGTTGCGTAATTCGCGATAAATTTTCAAGAGTATTGTGTCGCTAAACAAAACATTATATTCGCACCAGGAAAAGTATCACATTTTATCAACAACGAACATGCTGTGAAATTTGATCATAAATTTTTGTTTTTAAATATTTTTTTTCATCAGTTAATATTATTTTACTTTATTTTTTGAATTACTAATAAAGTACTTGCAAGTTATAAGGCTTAAGAAAAATTTATGATGTAAATAAAAATATTTATACATTATGAGAGGAGATTTCCTATATAATATTTAAAGTAAATTGATATTTTTACCATAAACAAAGAAGAATAATAAAAAATATTTAGGGCGTTTAAGAATGTATAGTTATATTTTATTTAACTAATAATGGATATTTTGTTTATTTTCTTTTCCAACTTATATCTTGATGAATTTTTTATCTCTATAGGTAAATAAATTTAGTGTACAAAACTTTGTAAATTTTTATGGGAAATCAATAAGTAAAATGAATAAAAAATACATAAGAGGGTAACAAGACTTACAGGCTTCGCATACTTGCTCAAAAAATTAAACTACTTAATACATTTAATATTTAGGTCATTAATCATATTAATATCAAAATATCATTGTCATTATTGACAATAAATATTAAAATATCAAGTATGCCGAAATTTAGCATTTTTTATTTGTAAATTTAAAAAAATCTACTTGAATAGTTATTAAAATTAAAACTTATTGATATAATAATAAATTTTTTTGCATCACATCACATATGTACTACAAAGTTTGCTTAAAGAATTACGATTTATAAAATCTTTAATAAATGGATAGCTTACAAAACATTAAATATTAATTATAATTGACTATTCAATATTTAGCAACGTGTTTCACCGGCTTTGGCTTATTGTCTTTTTCGAAATTACATTTTTTACCATCTTTGTAGCTTATAAATTATTAAATTGAATATTTTTCATTTTCTATCACAAATATCCCTTAGGAAGACCTTATTACTCGCCGGTACCTTATAATTTATTTTTCATTCAAAATTAAACGACCACTATGAACAACGAACTTGTATTTTATAACTTTTCTAAATTATAAATAAGAAAATTAGCAAAAATTTACTAACTATCATCTCTTCGCAAAACCAAAATAATTTATTATTGAAATTTTAATATCACTATAAAAATAATAAATTATTTCATCTGAAATGAAGTCTTATCCGTGGGTAGTACGTTAGTACTACCAAGAAATATAAACGACATGGATTTAATTTAAAGAGCAAATCTCTATATAACTTCCTCCTGGTATGGCACTTGTTATCCTGACTCCTACTATCACAGTTCTCTTAGTTTGTTGGGCTCTTAATTCCCATCTATTATCTTGGCAAGCAAACAAAAACCTCACGACAAATTTTTTTCTTTTTCTTCTTCTTCTTCTTCTGTCGCGATAAAATAAAAATAAAGAAAAAAAAAAAGCCCGACGATTCGCGTTAAAGTTTACTAACAAATTAGTTTACTTTCGCTTTTTTTAGTCTCATCAATTAAATTTTTTTTATCCGTATTTTCGTATACAGGATAAACTTTCGAGTAGCTTTTATTTTTCCTGTGAATTTGTTCAATTATCGTATATCACGTCCTCTGGCACTCGAGGAGACAAGCAGCAATAATGACAAGTATAATCGTTAATCAAACGTGAATAATCTCACTTTGAATGCATCAAATATCATCGAATGGTTTTGTCGGATATATAAATTAGTAGTGTCCAGAGAATCAAGAGAATGAAGATTGTTGGTATTGAATTTATTAAACTAGAGCTATTGCTCCGTACATATGCGTCCATTTATCTAGGACAAGGCAATTGGAGGACACATTGCTGGTAATGATACCCATAGATGGAACAATGCCGCTACTCGCAACAACCTTCTCTTATCTTTAACGCGCTATTTTGTTATTAAATTATATTCTATTTTTACTGAATAAATACAATCATCATCATCATCATCATCATCTATATTATTAAGAGAATAAGAAAAATTTTGTGACCAGTGTATTTATATGATATGTTGTGCCTTTTCAGGGTTTCATATCATTCACACCAATAGTCAATTTATTATGATAAGCATTTAGGCTGCGTTCGAAAATGCTCTATCTGTAGATCCATAAATAAGAAATAACCTTGTATTTCGTGAACTATTGACATTTTTAAAGATATAAGCTCATCCTGATGTTACACTCATCGAGACCTTTCATTTGAGTACCCACATCGATTTTTCATATATTTTATATATTTATATATTTTATAAATATCACATATATAAAATATATAAAAAATGTCATGTGGGTACTCAAATGAAAGCTCTTGATGAGTGTAACATCGGGATAAGCTTGTATCTTTAAAATATATATTATATATATGTATATATGAAAAATATATGAAAAATGCATGTGGGTACTCAAATGAAAGCTCTTGATGAGTGTAACATCAAGATGAGCTTATATCTTTAAAAAAAGCAATATTTAAAAAAGTACAGTGCAATTTAACAAAATTCATTATTTAATAAAGCAAAATTTTATTTATTTATTTATGAAGGTTGCTAGTCATCATTAACATACCCTGGGAAATAATACTATTTTTCAATGTAGTGGAAATTTTTTTATAATAAAAATTTCAATTCCAAATAAATAAAGACTACTCCAAATTTTGCGGTCAGTTTTCAATTTAAAATTAAAATTCCTCGTCAATTATCAAAGATACTAAAAAAACACCAAAAACTATTTTGTAACAAATTTAATTATCTATAAAAAAGTTTCTTATCAATTTCACGGTATCTTGTATCCTCTAGACAAAATTTAGCGGTGAAGTCAAAATCAGGAACACGATCACGAAAATTAAATTCGAAATTGAATCGAGCGATTGAACCCGGATGAGAATGATCGCGTAAAGTTTTGAAGACCCCGAAAATTTCAACAGTAGAGTCATTACTTTTACCGCCGATTGAATTAAACTAAATAAAGTTTCGTCGATGACTGAACCGAGGACGAAATTCGGTAGACAATAAAAGGTAATACACGGCAGTAAACTTTTTATTCTTACTTTTCTTTTTTTTCGTTTTTTTTTTCCTGACTCACATTCCCGCAGCACCAATGAAGTTGGAGAAAAAAGTGTTAGAATGCTTTGCCTGGAGCCGAATAAAACGTTGAGCTCATTTATGTCCCGGTAAACTCCAATTTTCGTGGCGCCAGTCTCATAAACGACCCGATGCCCACGAATATAAATTACTTCAATTGTTATTATTTTATTTTTACTATTTTTTTCTCTCCGTCTCTTTCTACGTATACCCGATCGAAGATAGAAGATATGACGTATAATATGAGTAATGAGATATGGAATACGAGATATAATACTATATGGTTATGAAGTGAGGTTCTTCAATATGCCATCAGCAATAAATATATTTTTTTTTCTTGTATAAATTATTATTAAATTTTTTTTCGCCTCAATGGGCTTGGCTTTGTTTCACGCTGAAAATATATATTTATTTTCACGCTCGGAGCCTAACAGTGTATTGTAAAATATTGTAAAAATTTAACGACCACCAAAGGAACTTTTAAGTGCAAAAACATTCATATGTATATATCCTTGACCTCTTGAGAATTTTTCACAGACTTTTCATCGCCCTCTAGACGCAGAATTTTTTTTTTCACGTTACTATTTGACACAACCCGACAATCGCAATATATGCTCGAGTTTATCACCCTCATATATGTTATATATACATGTGTTACCATAATAAATACATAAATGTGCGCTATAAAAGTATATAGTGAGAGTGAGACTCGGAAATTTCTTAAAATTTATTTTATTTTGGTATGAAATACTCACGCAGATCGATAAATGCATTACTTTTATTATTTATAGGTAAATATATATCCAGAAGTGTTGTATATTTTATTTTACAGAAAACATACGTTTCATGAGTGAACAATTTTTATATTAGTTGCTTATATGCTAGATGTATTCATAAATATGTATGGAATATTGATAAATTTTTGTTGTTGCTGAAAAGTGACTAAAATTGCATTTAAATTGATTTTATATATAAATATATAAATATTTTCTCTTACCAATTTTTTAAAAAATTTCAAAACTATTGTTTCTAAAGTATCGATGGGAATAATAAGACCCAGCTGAGTGATATGTTTATGATAATATCGACGTTCTAATTAGCAAATTAGTTAACTCCATTTTAGAGAATCTTCCATTTGTACGAAAAAACAATTAGTTCAAAATTTATTATCAAACTGATAGAATGAAGGATTTGTTTATAGTTAAAAATATTTGTTAATATTTAACAAATCATTTATTAGAGACCACTTTTTTGTCCTTAACAAATATTTCTTAGTATTTGTTTAATACTAAAAATTAGTTTGTAATAAATCATTTGTTAAATATTAACAAATATTTTTAACTATTAACAAATCCTTCTATCAGTGCACTTTAAAAATCAATTTAAAATCTAATAGAGGTATAATATTTTAGTTTGGATTATTCAAATAATTTATAATTGAACTATTGCTTCATCAAAAAATTAAAAAATCATCCTCTAAAAAATAAGAAGTTAGACCAATTGCTAATTAGACCGTTGATATGCAATTTAATCAACAAACTTTTATTTTAATCATTATTTGATTCAATTTTATATTAAATATAAACAAAAAATGACAAAATTGCTAGTTTTATCACAAGCGAAAATAAAATAAATCATTTTTGCCCTCCGGGCGGAAAGTGGCAACTTTCGTCCCGCTGCGCTAAACAAAGTTGCCGCTTTCCGCCTTCGTCGAGCAAAAAATAGTATACACTCCACGGGAAGTAAATAAGAAAGCCTCAGATCACATGTTTGTCAACCTCGGCTTCGCCTCGGCCGACAATTACATGTGATCTGAGACATTTCTACTTTACTTCCCTAGGTGTGTAATATACTATTAAAAAACCTAGCTTTATTTTACTAGGATAATTTTGATCTACTTTAATATAATTACAAAGTTTTCAAATTATTGAAGTAAATATACTAAGCCCATAAGCCTTTTTATTCTCTTACACTTTTAATATTTATTTTTTTTTTTTTTTTTTTTTTTTTTTTATAGAAAAATTTTAATTTTTCGGTTCTATTTAAAAAAAAAAAATGTCCATAATAAAAATTGATAAACTAACATATTGAAATTTATTTATAAAAATTTTAGTATTTTTATTTCTTAAACCCACATTCTTCAATAAAGGTCCTTAAACATTTCTCTTCGAGTATAGTCACGATTTTTTTTATTTGTTCACTCACCCTTTTGATTATTTTATACCCGTGGAGTTCTGATACGTATCATTTACTCGGGTTTTCTTTAAAGCTTTTATGCGGGTTTGATTAATAGCCTGACTGTAGTCTACCAGAGTAAATAACGTAGAATTTAGTGTAAAATTAACAGAAAGTTAATTAATAAACTTTGAAATCTCAATCTAATCAGTACCTGGTGAGAAGTATGTGGGGAATTTAATTATTATCCGAGTATACCTCAGGTTTGCTCAATGAACCTTATTGTGTGAGGATAAAGAAAATTTTAAGTCTGCAGTATGGTTTACCAGGTATTCAAATTTTACTGGGGATCACAATAAGCACTGTTGCTGAATACAGATTCTCTACGGAAAGGCGGCAGGGCTGTTTTTGTAGAATTTCCCAACTTCCCTAAATTTTTCCTGACCGCAGGAAACATCTTCCGAACATCTTGAAGTACTATAATATTTATTGCTTTGAATAAATATGAAGGTAATAATAGGTTTAAAGAATATTTTTTTTTTCTTTACCAATATACTAAACTGTAAAAAAAGATGGTGTAAAAATGAACCTTGAAAAATTCACACGGTTTAGGTGAAAATATTTAGAATTATAAATTAAAATGTTATGATACTGAAATTATCAGACATTTAATGATTTTTATTTTTATTTAATAATAATTTTTAATTTATATTAAAAGAAAATTCCATTCATAGTTTTCCAAAATTTCTGGAATTTTTTTTTACAATAAATTTAAATTTATTAAATAAAATTATAAAATTATCAGAAGTCTGGTTATTTTAGTATCATGAGATGTTCAATAGTTACACTAGTAGAATTATTTTTGGTAATTGGAAAAAATAGAACCGGAAAAAATTTTTAAGTTCTGAAAAATTCATATTATTTTATTAAAATTATTATAAAATAAAAATTATAATATCTACTCCCACAATTTTCCTGAAAAACAAGCATCCTCAAAGTGATCGCTCCATTTTTTGTTACAAAAAAAAATATTATTATTATTTTTATTTCATAATAATTAATCTTAATGAAATATTAAAATATTAAAATTTCATGATATTAAATTTAGCTGTCAACAATTTTCTAATATTTTTAACAAAAAAATTATTTTTAAAAATTGCATTTTTAATTTATTAAAATTTCTACAAGTCGATTTTTTTAATAACTTTTTTTTGCTATAATTTATTTATTAAAGAAAATTTAAAAAATTGTCAAGTGGCAGCTAAATTTAATATCATTAAAATTTTAATGAAACAATTAATTTTTATTTTATAATAAATAATTTTAATGAAATAATATGAATTTTTAATAACTTAAAAATTTTTTCCGGGATTCATTGTTCTTATACAATTTAAATTTCAGCAGTGTCAATATTGACTTCAAAATTTCACTTCATATCATAAAAAGTAATTTTAAGTTTGTGGGAGCATTTATAGATGCAAATTCAATATCTTTCTTATTTTGAAACTTTATATTGAAGAAAATGGAAAAAATAAAATGGATATTCTATCGCATCGAATCCTGTTCAAATCTAAAAATAATGAAAAAGAACCTGGTCTATTAATCAAGTCTCTCGTAAGATATCTTGTGCTTACAAACTATATATATATATAATATTTTACTCACGGATCATATAACGATCTATTGAATTTTTTTAGATATAATAATCTGTATTGAATAGTTTAAAAATATCAAATGTTCAAGTATCCTCGCTTCAGAATGTAAGTGAACTTATCAGTCCATTATTAAGACGATAGTGATCTGATTTAATATAAGTGAACCCGACTTAACCTACTTTTCGTGCGGAGCAAAATTAACGCTTAGCGTTGAAGAATAAAAAAATTCGTTTTTAACAACAATTTAGTCATGATAAAAAGTTGATACTGAAGTAAATAATTGAATTAAGTTACTTTCTTGGTCTACGGTAAATTTCAATTAGTGAATAACTCGCATTCTTAAACAATTTAATTGTGGTTTAATCGAATAATAAAATATACTAAAACATAATTTCGCGTGACTTTAACTCTTTAATTACATTACTGATAGATTTAATTTAACTCAACATACTTTGTAAATATATATATAGATATTTAGATTTTAATCTTCAAAGAAAGAAAGTAACTTGGATCATAAAATATAAATAAATACATGCAATAAATTCTCTGTATATAAATACATATCTTGAGTTTTTAATTTACGTTAGTCATAAAGAATGATTTGTATCAAAAATTTATGTTTCGGTTATTTTATAGTGTTTAAAATTTCATAAATTTTTTTTCAATTTTTTCAAATTTTTACTAACTAGCTAGAGTAACTAAGATTTATCAATTTATTTACTTATCAACGCAATATGATACGGTACAGGTCAAATGGCAGTATGAGCTTTTGTTAAATTGCACTGTATTATTTTAACTTACGACATTTTTAAAGATATAAGCTCATCCTGATGTTACACTCATCAAGAGCTTTCATTTGAGTACCCACATGCATTTTTCATATATTTTTCATATATACATATATATAATATATATAAATATATAAAAGATATGAAAAATTGATGTGGGTACTCAAATAAAAGGTCTTGAAGAGTGTAATGTCGGAGTGAGCTTATATCTTTAAAAATGTCAATAGTTCACACGATACAAGGTCATTTTTTAATTATTGATATTTTTAAAGATATAAGCTCATCCCGATGTTACACTCATCAAGAGCTTTCATTTGATTACCCACATGCATTTTTTATATATTTTTCATAAATACATAAATATATAATATATATAAATATATAAAATATATGAAAAATTGATGTGGGTACTCAAATAAAAGGTCTTGATGAGTGTAATGTCGGGGTGAGCTTATATCTTTAAAAATATTAATAGTTCACAAGATACAAGGTCGTTTTTTAATTATTGATATTTTTAAACATATAAGCTCATCCTGATGTTAAATTCATCGAGAGCTTTTATTTGAGTACCCACATGCATTTTTGATATATTTTTTATATATAAATATATATAATATATATAAATATATAAAATATATGAAAAAATGATGTGGGTACTCAAATGAAAGGTCTTGATGAGTGTAATGTCGGGGTGAGCTTGTATCTGTACAAATGTAGTAATTTTTGCCAGAGACGAATCGCTGAAATTATAAATGAGCTTTCAAGAAAATAACTATTGTAATTTGGAATTAAGAATTTTACATAAAGAGACTTAGGATGTACTGTTAAATATTTTTATGTAAGACAATAAGAATAAAACTGACAAATACCATCTATCAAAAATAATGAGCTGTCAAGTCTTTATGAACTAGCGTAGTTTTATATTTATATAAAATTGTAGCAAAAAAGCATAAATGAAAAAAGTATTGCTCGGGTCGTTCTTCAGATTAATTTTTCTTCGGCAAGATATTATTTCAGTGAAGTTTAATCCCTGATATTTATTATATTTTATTATATTTAACGATGTGAAAGGAAAGAAATAAATAATAAACATTTAAGAAATGAAACTTATTAAGGCCTGCTGATAATTTTTCGGTCTCATTAGCCCTCCTGTGAAATTGTGCAAGCACAACACAAGGTCACCGTACTCTCCCGAGGACTTTACTCTTCACTTATTCCCCACCAAAAACATTAAAGAGTATAATTAGATCAAGTGTGCTATAGTCATCTGCACGACAGAAAACAGCGGCGGAACTTAAAAAATTACAATAATTATTTTATATCGTCGCTGATAATTAAAATACTTAATTATCAATTCTACAGGGTAAACTTTTTAAAAAGTTTATTTCTTTTGTAATAATTTAATAGTGAGATCATCATTAAATCCCTCAGCAAACTTTGTAATACAACTCTGTTCAGTGTCTACGCAAGATAAATTGCAAGCAACTGGGCTTAGACTACTCAGAGCTCAAGCTTGTTTCTTTTACTTTAATCACTTTTTTTCCGATTTAAAAATTATTTTTTAAATAATCTCGCAATTTCAGTCGACCTAGATTTACTTTGTAATTGATTAAACACTAAATAGCCGAAAGAAAATTGTTTGATTTTCTTACGGTAAAAAAAAAAAAAATAAAAAAAAATTGCGGCCATTGCGATTGTAATTTAATTGTACAGTTGGAACAATAGCACAAGTTTAACCTTTTGTTATTTGTTGAAAATAAATTGTATTCTTTTTTTTTTAAAAGTAATTAAAATTTTGAAACAAATTTTAAAAGGTTAAAATAAAATTTTTATTATTTTTATTAAAATATTGTTTTATAAATTTGTTCGTTTTATTCTGATAACGTTTACTGCTTTTAATTAAAACTTTTATGAGAGGCTTAATTTATTTGTTAAAACAACATGTAATTTCGCCTCTCGATTGTCATTGCGTTTTTTTTTTTTCATCAAAAACAGAAATTGTTATTTTGTTAAATTTTATATTCATTGTTTTTATTTTAAAAAGCAATTACTGTTGATTAATATTCAACAATTCACTTGTTGCGTTGAATTTTTTAAATTTAATACTTTTATTGAATTTTTTATTTACTTTTTACTTTTATGGCAAAAATAATTGACTTCTTTAAATTTTTATTCACCCAAATTTATTATCTCGATTAATTTCATAGAATTGAAGCAAAACGCAATGAAGCTTTCAGAAATATCTTTTTTGATTGATAAATTTATCTATTTCGCCCCGAATTTTTTCAAACCTGACCGCTTAACCAGAAGGCACAAAAAATATAACAAACAGATAACCCGAGAATGATTTATTACAAATGAAAAGATAGTGTGTACCCTGAAATGATAAAGATCCGTATTGTAAATACTTTTATAAACTGCTTACACTGAAATTGATATTGAGGTAATTATTTAAGCTCTGAGTTTCACTTTCGGCCATAAAAATCGAGAAATTGAGTTATTGACAAATTTTCTTTTTTACTTTTCTTTCTTCTTCATCGTAAATTTATCTCTTAATATTAAAAATTCACATGAATTTATATTTAAATTTTTTTCGTAGTTTGAAAATAAAATACCTAGTTGTCTGATTTTTTAGTAATATTTTTCAAACATCAATTTTTAGGTAAACTTTATTCAATTTTTTTTACTTAATTAAAGATTATAAAAAAATAAACGGATCAGAAAAATTGTTTTATTTTATATTTGGAATAATTGATGAATTTTGACATCTAATTAACAATTTATAAGTTAAGCGATAAATTTTAAATTCTCATTACTCAGTATCAAAAATGAAACAATAGATTTCTCAATTTTAAAAATTTTTACACATTTAAATAATTTAATTTATTTATTTGACAGTTTTTTTATAAATTAGAAATAAAAACTTTGATATATTGTTAGAAAATAAAGATTCAATTCTAGATTGCAGACTTTAAAACAATGAAGTTATTTAAAAATTTAAAAGCTATTTACGTATGTTATGAAAAATTTTTAGGTAAACATTAAATGCATATCTAAGCAATTAGCTTAAAATTTTATACAAAAAAAGCAGCCTTGAAAAACGGACATTGGACAGTGAGCTTACATAATTATTATTAAACTGAAATATAAATTCAGAAAAACGGACAAAAATTATAAAGAAAATTTTAATATTTACTAACATTAAAAAAAAAAAAATAAGATAATAATAATAATATAATTTGTAATCACTAAATTTATAAAATTAGTTTGAATTCATAAATTTCCAAAATGGGTCAGTATCAGAGTACAAACAGAATAAAGCACACTGATCAAAAATAATCTCATGTACATCTCATAGATTTTGGCACGTTGTCTGGGTACTTATAGTTTGTGACACACTGTTTGCACCTACTTCGCTATATACTTATATTCAGCGTTAATATTTTTAATATTTCTAGTTACACGAATAAAAACAATAAATGTAATTAAATAAATAAAAAAAAAAATACTCTTTACATATTAAAAATTTTTTGTACTATTAATTATACAAATAAGGCGAAGCTTTTACCTCAATAATTAAAGCTTTGAATATTTAATTTAAATAGATGGATTAAAGAAAAGAAGTAAGATAAAAAATAGCTTAGAATTAAAATGAATGCAAGGGGAGAAATAAATATAAATAATTATTCAATTAAAATGTATGATGAGAAGTAGAAAAATAAGGTATTGGTCAGGCATGCTTCGATACACCGGCTGTTACATATTATGTCTGTTGGCTGATTTACTGCTCTGCACATGACGTCAGCCGGGTATAGAAAACTTGCCAGTTGGGAATTTATGAATAACCTACTCTGCACTTCCGAGTTGAGTTTAGTTGACTTTTACATTTTTTTCTCGACGCAATATCACCCAGACATTCAAGTCAATGTCACGGGTTTCCTCCGAGGGCTTTTATTTTTTTCTTTCTCGTTTTCTTTTTTGAGATAGTGAATTAAAAAAATGCATACATGTACCTGTTCTAAAAAATTACCGATCTCAAGGGGAATATTTACGACTTATTTAAAATTGTAACACATGGTTTAGTTTAAAATTTGAAAGTTTATTTTTGAGTAAAAAATTAAACATTTATTTAAGAATAATTCCATTTTTATAAAAATGTTTTTATTTCTCCAAAAGAAAAGAAATTTTAGAAAAAACGCGTCGAGAGCTTTCATTTGAGTACCCACAAGCATTTTTTATATATTTTTCATATATACATATATATATTATATATAAATATATAAAATATATGAAAAATTGATGTGGGTACTCAAATGAAAGTTCTCGATGAATGTAACATCGGGATGAGCTTATATCTTTAAAAATGTCAATAGTTCACAAGACACGAGGTTATTTCTTAATTATATTAAATTACACTGTACTTTCTTAATTATTGACATTTTTTAAGATATAAGCTCATCTCGATTTTATACTCATCAAGAGCTTTCATTTGAATACCCACATGCATTTTTGATATATTTTTTATGTATGCATATATATATATATATATATATATATATATATATATATATATATATATACATATATTATACATAAATATATAAAATATATGAAAAATTGATGTGGGTACTCAAATGAAATTTCTCGATAAGTGTAACATCGGGATGAGCTTATATCTCTAAAAAAATCAATAGTTCACGAGATACAAGGTCATTTCTTAATTATGCTAAATTGCACTGTACTTTTTTAATTATTGGCATTTTTAAGATATAAGCTCATCCCGATGTTACACTCATCAAGAGCTATCATTTGAGTACCCACATGCATTTTTGATATATTTTTCATATATACATATATATAAATACATGAAATATATGAAAAATTGATGTGGGTACTCAAATAAAAGGTCTTGATGAGTGTGTAACATCAGGATGAGCTTATATCTTAAAAAATGTCAATAGTTCACAAGATACAAGGTCATTTCTTAATTACGTATGTATTATTACTCATTTCGATGCTTCATAACACAAAATTCATTTAATATTAGTAATATTCTTATGAAATGTAAAAAATTTTGGAAGTTAATTTTCACGCGATGATATCGGTAGACAGTTACTTGAATAGAGAACTACATAAATGATTAAACGAGGTGCAAAACACATTTGACCAAGTCGTATTGACCTTAATGCTCGACCAAATATGTCACCAGAGAATTTAGCTAGCTCATGACGCGAATCATGTTGTTTGACACAGAGAATAATGGCTCGTGGGAATTGTTGTGATGTCGTACATTGTCACCGTGAAAATCGACATTATGTGTCGCATCGTCAAACATGTAATTATAATGTAACAATACCGACTCGATGTGCAAAATGTTTCTACGTAAACAAAATAATATTGTAATTAGGCATAATTATAATTTTGAATTACAATCTGAATACAATTACCCTTTTTCATCTTGTCAATTCTACTACGCATTCGAAAACAATTATTATTATTATTATTATTATATATTTTGTATTCTTGATAGTTATTTTATTTTTAATAACTCTTATTGTAATTTTTTGTTCGCAGTAATTGAATTAAAATTTGGAACAATGGAGAGATGAAAAGAAAACAACGCCCTGTGGAATGGAAGCAAAGCAAAATAAAAATAATAATAAAATAACAGGAAGCGGGAAACAGCGGAGTTTAATCTTGGAAATACGTGGAAGAAAATTTAAAGACCAGGAGTAATTCTCCGTTAGATCCGAAGCTGTAGTTGAAGCGGCATTGAGGACATGAAGGTTTGGTGATCCCCCGGAGACCCTCTGTGGAAACAAAAGAAAAAGAAAATAACATATAAAGCTGGACACACGACCCCTCGGGGACTGGACGCTGCAGGGAAGATGGTGACGTAAGTGGTATGCAACTGGATGAAGAACAAGTAGCTACTGTGAAAAGCGGTCTCTGTTTGTAAACAATGGACTGGAGCTCGGTACTGAATATCACCACGGATTCGCCAGAAGCATCGCCGACGGTCAACTACTTCTCTGAGTCCGACACCACAAGTGGGATTCCGAACAAGACTATTGGAAATCTTACCCTTGAGTGCAAAACGGAGCTCAGTGACGGGGCACTCTTCGAATTTATCACTAATGGGATTCTATTGAACCTGGTCGGTGTGTTTGGATTGTTTGGGAACATTATCTCCATGATAATATTGTCGAGACCGCAAATGAAATCCTCGATAAATTATCTCCTGATTGGACTCGCCAGATGTGATACCATTCTCATTATCACTGCGGTAAGATCATTCTGCTTAATTTTATTCCTTTAAAAAAAATAAAAAGAATAGTTTTATTTCCAATCTAAAAGGGTAATCATTACTGTCACAAATTAATTATAAAAAAAAAATATTAAAAAAAAATTTGCACTGCACAATAAAAAATTTTGCGTCATTGCGTCAGAAAACTTAGTGTTAAATATTTAACACTTTTATGTGTAAGTTTAACATTTATTGTGTTAAATCAACACGAAAAAGTGTTTAATATTTAACATAAAAATTTTTAACACAAAATTTTTTACTGTGTGTAAGGTTTTTTAATTTCTTAATGGGGATTTTTTTTTGTTAAAATTTTTCCCTAACATTTTAGTTGAAATAAAAGTCCAAAAAATTGACAGATGTCAGTCATTTCAGAATTGTTTAAGAGAATTGGAGAATTCTATAAGGATAAAATTGATTTTTATTTAATAAATAAATATATAAATAATTTTACTGTGGATGTATGAAGAAATTCAATTAATCAATGAAAGAATTTTGAATTTAGCCATTGAAAGCTTAATCATAAAAATTTTAAAGAACAGTAATGTTTTTTATTAAATTAAAGTATTGAAATGAAAAATTATTACAATTACAATTCAACTCCATTGAATGAGAAAAAAAATTTTTTTATTGAAATTTTTTAATATTACTTTCAATGTAATTGTCCTGTAATTATCAATATTTTGTGATTATGTCCTATTTATGGATTATTTATTTCCTCAGTTTTTATTTTAACATTTTTAAACAACAAACATTTTAAACAACTTTTAAACATAACTCTCGGTATTGGCCAGTCAATAATAAAACAGCTCGATAAATATTATAAAAAGTCTTCCTAAATAAAGTAAAACCCAATTTGATTATAAACTTGACCAAGTAGAAAATTTTTCTATCTTGTTTAATAAAATCGATTGAATAGATTGTAAAATTGGCTTCCGTATTCCGATAAGAAAAATTATACAATTTAAATAAAAATTCATTTCTCAAAGAAATTATAGTTCCAATAGTGATTTAAATAACAATCACAATTCGGTAATTTTAACCTATACTTTCCAGTAAAGAAGAAATGAATTTTAATTTAACATTTTAATTACCAGCAGTTTATTTGACAATAGACTTTTCGTGCTTTCTAGGACAAATAGTTTGAGTTCTAACTCAAACTTAAAGACCGTTTGCATACATAAACTCCTAGTATTGATAAGGATCTTATTACTGATTTCCCCTATTATATATATATATATTAAGGAATTCAAGGTGATCCGCTGGGCAATCAATTGGATCGTAAGCGTTTACGGCGACTTATATTTGCATGAGATTGTAATCGTGTAATATGTAAGGATACGAGATTATAACGATTAACGTGATTTAAGCAATCTGCAAAGTATTACACAAATATAGAGATGGATTAATTGTGAACGTTAACCCAAGCCCACTCAATTTACGACAACAATATAGGATTTAATTAAATATTGCTGACCTACAACACTGAAATAATTATCCATATAATTAAGAGAACAAGGAAAATTTTGTCTCTGCCGTTATTTGTATGATAAAATGAGTTTTTTTAATTGCTAGGAATTAATTAATGACATTAATTTATAAATCAAAGGGTTTTGGTTTATTATTATTATTATTATTTTTAGTATTATGAAAGATAAAATAGCAATCGTAATAATAATAAAAATAATATTATTGAGAGATTAAATTGAGTTATCAAGAAGTTTGATGATTCCTAAGAATACCTCCAAGTCCCTGAACTGTGTGACGCTACCGGCAAAACTATCCTGAAGTACTTCACCCCAAGACAAATAGAACGATAACGAAGCTAAAACCATACATGTCACAAAGTTATACTTTAGTTGAAAACTGAATAAAGAATTGTAAAAATTCCATTGCCGAGTGCATGAGGAGAAAAATTCTTTAAATAAACTTTTAAAAATTTAAATTCACATCAAAAGATAAGAACATAATAACGTAAATTTTACATCTAAAAACACGGTGGAATCTTCTTGAATCTCAGAATTGAGGTATTTTATTTTTTCAGAGCTTTTGAATAGAAAAGACATCAAAAGAATTATATTTTTTTACATATAAAAAAAATATTTTCCATCTTCCCTTCACATCTGATCGGGAAAAAATCCTCGGATTTATTTTTCTTGCGTTATAAAATCTATAAAAAAATTTTTTTTCTCTCTTCATAATAATAAATTTCAGTGGTTTTGCTTTTATAAAGAAATGTTCGCCGGCTATTGTCCGATGAATTATGAAATCTATATATGAATTCTGAATGGAATACTTTTTTTATGTAAATCATAACGCATTTTAAACTATAAAATCTTAAATAAACTAATGAATATTTAATTAAAGCGCTTTGTGATTATTCTTCGTAATTATTCAGTTCTATTTTTAGATTATTATTTATTATTATGAAGCTAAAGCTTCCTAAGGGCCTAACACTAATTATACAAATAATCTTAACATTTATGTACGAAGAAGTATTTAATATCAATAAAGATTACTGCAAAATGATAATAATAATTACAAATTATGTCGTATAAAATATTTGAAGTTGATTCAAAGCAAATTAAAGTCTAAGTTATAAGTTATGAATTATTAACTACTAAATCTAACAAAAAGAAAAATTATTTAATGATGTTTTTTGCTAAAACCATAAATTTTTGCATCATATATTAATTATAATGGTTATAATGGTTATTAATGGTAAACTTTAAGTAAACTAATTAATTAATTAATTATTAATTAATTAATTGATAAGATTTAATTAATTAATTGATAACATTTAATTAATTAATTAAGTAAACAAATTAATTGATTAGTATTTAATTAATTAATAACATTTAATTAATTAACTAAGTAATTAATTAGTTATAATGGTTAACTTTAAATTGAAAATAAATAATACTATCGACATAAACAATTATTTTAGAACAATTATTAATTCAATATTTTTAAATAGCAAGATCTCTTTGTTGTAGCCAGCTATTATCTAGTCAATACACTGATAGAAGGATTTGTTTATATTTAATAAGGTTTATTAACTGTTAATAAATTATTTATTAAATACAATTTATTAAATGTTAATAAATATTTGTTAATAGATAACAAATATTTATTAAATGTTAATAAATTAAATAATTGTCTTCAAATAAATTAAATTATTAGTAATTAATAAATCCTTCTATCAGTGTATTATTGTCAAAGTCCTTTAGATATAATTTTTATATTTAAGTGCTAAGTATATTTTTTAAGAGTTTAAATAAAAATTATGTTTAAAAAAAAAAAAAAATTAAAGAAAAGTTCTGTGAAATTAATTAATTAAATATTGTTTATAAATCGTCTCTAGATTAGGCTGAAACAAATAAAATCTATTTATAAAAGCCAACTAATTAATTTAAATTAAATTTTTTAGGTATTGATCCACGGATTACCAGCTATTTACTCATACACCGGGTTACTTTTCGACTACAAATTCAAGACTTATCCACACATCGTGAGGTACCTGTACCCGCTTTCCTGTATGGCTCAGATGGTTACCGTTTATTTGACGCTGACGGTGACAATAGAGCGTTACGTAGCAGTCTGTCATCCACTTAAAGCTCGCTCTTTTTGCACCTACGGGCGAGCCAGACTTGCGGTACTTTGCATCGTCATTGTCTCCACTATTTACAATTTGCCCAAGTAAGTGACGTCTCTCATTTTCAGCTAAGAAAAAAATATCCAACTCACTGGTTGGAAAAATAAAAAAAATTACATAAATAATATTTTAGATTTTGGGAAGTTAATCTAGAGGAAGAAATTCACTGGAGATACAACGTTACGATATACTGCGTCGGGCCAGCTATTTTGAGATCCAATGATTTATATATATCGATATACGTTAACTGGATGTACTTTTTTTTTTACTACGCTTTACCTTTTGTGTTGCTGGTTGTCTTCAACGTCGCTATTTACCGAAGAGTGAGTAATTTAATTATAACTATAAATTTCCATTCAATTATTTTTATTAAATCTCCTATTTTAGATTTAAATAATTCCGAGGAAAAATATAATACAGGCGGTGCCAAGTTTTTTGGCTTTAGCCCCAAATCCCACACACTTTTTTCCTTATATTATTCCACCCGACTATGCATCGGATTTTAGGTGAATATTGATATCAAATCGAATATAATGTGCCCATAAAAAAAGGTTACTGAAGAAAATTAAAATTGAAAAAGTTAAAATTCAGAGAAAATAAAATTGCTCTTTTTCACACTCAGTAACCCAGTTCTGGTCTCTATTGCTTATTGCCGCAGTCGTTAAAATCGGTGTGACGCATATCCTGCCGTTGACAATACATTACTTTTTTTAAATTTCGCATGTTAAGTACTAAAAAGGTATATAATATTTTTTTAAATCGTGTTATATTATTTCAAGAGAAAAAGATTCGATTTAATAAAAAAAATTTTTTGCTAATCATTATTCACGTACATTTTATTTAATTAATTATTTTATAGTCAATTTATGCTCTATCTCTAGATACATAATTAAGAAATGACCTTGTATCTTGTCAACTATTGATATTTTTAAAGATATAAGCTCACCCCGACATTACACTCATCAAGAGCTTTCATTTGAATACCCACATCAATTTTTCATATATTTTATATATTTATATATATTATATATATGTATATATGAAAAATATATGAAAAATGCATGTGGGTACTCAAATGAAAGCTCTTGATGAGTATAACATCGAGATGAGCTTATATCTTTAAAAACGTCAATATTTAAGAAATTACAGTGCAATTTAACAAAAGTCATTATTTAATAAAGCAAAATTTTAATTTTTTATATTTTTCTTTAAATAATTTTCTTTTTATTACAAATATCTTTTAACTAGCTCTTATTACCCGCGGGTGCCTCAATTTTTATTTAAAAAAAAAATTTCAAACTATTCTACTGCGATAGGCGGAAAAAAAAGTATTATGCCGTTTGGGCATTACAAATGCGATATCATTAACTATTATTTAACGTCTCTGGTTTTAATGTCACGTTACTGAGTGGTAAAAAGAGCGGTAAATATTCCAACAAGTTGATGGAGAGAGACGAGAAAAAAGGCACTTAATAGCTAAAAAGAATATCTAGGGGTTAGTAAAAGAAATAGATATATAAAGTTACGAAAAAGGATTTGTTCTTCTTATAGCCGGTTGGTCTTATTTTAGTAAGAATGATGCTTAGTAAGAAAGAACGATATTTTTCGTGATAAGACATCGTTTCGGGAAATAGTGTGTGCTCCACAAACATTTCCAATTTCGCAAGTGTGGTTTTCTTTTCGTCTACCACTCACGAGTATATCTGCAGGTGAATCACCTCGACATCCTTGCTATTTCCAATTCCTTTTACTACCTCGACCTCACGTCGATTTATTTACACCTGTCAACTGAACAACCAAGCTGCTTTCCGAGACTTTGCCAGTACGTGATACAAGCTACGGGTGTCTTGTGTCTCTTGTCTTTATATATTATCCTCGATTCATAGTCATTTTCCAAAATATTTACCCAAGTTTAAATTTATAGATCGCTCTTTGCTCAACTATTTCTATTCAATTAAAAAATTTTACACTAATTATAATACATATAATTAGAAATTAAAATTAAAAGGGTCTTAAATTATTGAAATAAATCTTTTACATAAAAGCATCTCTTGTAAAAACAAAATATTCAATGCTCCACTTTGATGGTCTTAAATTTCTCCTTGTAAAACTTGAAGAAAACACAAATGCTTAATGCTGAGAGTTATCGAGATGATTTAATATCACAAGTTGTTATCGCATACCCGGGAAATATTATACTCTGTTCCTGACGCTTTTTAATTGCTTCGTTACCGTTTGTACAGCAAAAATACTCGAGGAATATTGTTTAAAATATCTTCGTGTAATTCTTTATTAAAATCGATGGTTATTACTTTCATGACAGTTGAATAATTTTCTAGTAATTAATCTTTTAATTTTTAATGGATATTTTTCCCTCGCTGATGAGAAGATACATTAATACAAGTATCATCATTAGTCGTCAGCTTTATTTTACCGTATCTCTAAATGAAAATATGTCAGCGTGAATGTTGTAGTACGAGTAAAGTACATCCCACGTAGGTTCACTAGGACAACAGTCAACGCTCTTTATATTTGACTCGCCCGTACAGGACCATTCTCTGTATTTGACTCGTCCTTGTCCATAAGAGCTGTGTAAAATCGTCAAATACAGAGAGCGGTCAAATACAGAGAGGTCCAATACAGAGAGCGTCGACTGTATATTATTGTCCTTGCTTTCTACTCCTTTGGCGCCGGTTTTCTTCAAACACTTTTCAACAAATGCGACAGTCAAGTTTGCGAATAGTTTTTTAAATTAGAAAAACACAAACATTAAATGAAAATTAAGTTAGCTGACATTTAAAAATTTTTATAATTTTTTTTTATTGAAAAAATTGTTACAAAAAAATTTTCATTAGTAAAAAACTTTAAAAACTGTAAGTGCAATTTTTAAAAAATATTTTTCTGTTCTAATTTAATTATTGAAAAAAAAAAATTAAAAACGTCGGCTAACTTTAGTATTATTAAATATAAAATGAAAATTAAATTAGTCGAAATTTTAAAATTTTGATAATTTATTTTATTGAAAAATAATTTTAAAAAAATTAAAACAAAAATTTTCATATGTAGAAAATTTTAAAAATTATCCGTGGAATTTTTTAAAAATAGTTTTTTAGTTCTAATTTTTAATTAAAAAAAAATTTCATTTGTAAAAAATTTAAAAAACTACACGTGCAATTTTTAAAAAATATTTTTTAATTCTAATTAAATAATTTAAAGAAAATCAAAAAATTAAAAACATCGCTTAACTTATAATACTAAAGTTAGCCGAAGTTTTTAATTTTTTGATTTTTTTTTAATAATTAAATTAGAAAAAAAAAATATTTTTAAAAAATTGCACTTACAGTTTTTTACAAATGAAAATGTTTTTTTAATTTTTTTGTAATCATTTTTTTAATAAAAAAAAATCTTAAAAATTTTTAAAATAAAAAATAAAACTATATTGATTAATTTTTATCAAGTATAAAAATAAACTTATCTGATTTTTTTCACAGGTAAGAAAAGCAAACCGAGATCTCCAACAGCTCTCCAGACACCAAAGACGAGAGATAAATCTAGCGACAATGCTGCTGTGCGTGGTTATCGTATTTATCGTTTGTAATGTACTTCCTTTGGTGTCAAATGTCTTCGAGATGTTTCAAGTGCCACCGGTGTGGTTGGTTCAAGCCGGTAATCTTCTTGTGACGATCAACAGCAGCATTAATTTTATTGTCTACGTAATATTCGGCAGAAATTTCAAAAGACTTTTTATCAGGCTCTTTTGTAGCTCAAGATTCTTCAGAGCCGGCCGAGATAGTCCTGAGTTTCAGACTAATGACGAGTCTGTGGTGACTAATATGACAAATATCGAGCTGAAAAACTCAATCAGAAGGAATCATCTTCAAAGGTCAAACACTACTGTCGTCAGAGCCAATAATTTACACACAAATGGCAGCAGTAGGCGACAGAGCGTTAAAATTCTTACGACGCGAGCTTCTAATCCCGGCCCGTGTGTTTATTATCCAGCACCCGCCAGCTCCAGTCCGGTTGCTAATCAACATCAAGCATCCAGAAACCATGTACAGAATGGCTGGAGTCCGAAGGACAATTCTGAACACCCTCTCAATTGAAAATGGATGAAAAATTAAAATAAGATATAAATAGCAAAGAAGAAATTTAGTAATATAATAATTGAATTAAATATGAAACTGAAGTTGACAGACATTAAAAATTATTTTAGAATTTTATAATAATTAAAATATTATAAAAAAAAAATTCAATTAAAAAATTCCACATGTGCAAATTGATAAAAATGACAAGTGAAAATTTTTAGAAGCATTTTTTTATTGTAATTGATTTGATGATATTAAAGTTAGCCGACATTAAACAATCAAAATTTTTTTTTTATTAATTCAATTAAGACTAAAACAATTTTTTTTAAAAATTCCACGTGAAATTTTTCAAACTTTCTGTATGTGAAATTTTTTCTTTTAACTTTTTTTTAAATAATTTTTCAATAAAAAAAATTATAAAAATTTTAAGATGTCGACTAATTATGGAAATTAAGATATAAAAACTTGAAAAACAATGCGTGAAATTTTGTAAAAATATTTTTTAGTTCTAATAATTTAAAAAAAAAATTAAAAAATTAAAAACGTCGGCTAACTTTAATATTATAAATTAAGTTAGCCGACATTTAAAA
This sequence comes from Cotesia glomerata, assembly GCF_020080835.1. Taxonomy (NCBI): domain Eukaryota; kingdom Metazoa; phylum Arthropoda; class Insecta; order Hymenoptera; family Braconidae; genus Cotesia; species Cotesia glomerata. The sequence goes on from NC_058167.1 coordinate 15,109,674, forward strand.
ATTTTTTTTATTAATTAAAAATTAGAACTAAATAACTATTTTTTTTAAATTCTACGGATAATTTTTAAAATTTTCTACATGTGAAAAATTTTTTAAAAATTATTTTTCAATAAGATAAATTATAAAAATTTTCAAATGTCGGCTAGCTAATTTAATTTTCATATTGATTTTTTATTAAAATTTTTAATAATTGACAAGCTGAGAGCTAACTTGAGTATTATAATTAAATTCTATAAGTTTTCACGAGACAATTGTGACCAAAGGTTTATATTATTGGATTATTGTTGTGGTTGGAGTTAATTTTCAAGACCGAGATGGAGACCAATTTGTTGTAGCGCAACAAGACACTTTACTTGAATGAAGAAAAATAAAAAAAAAAAAAAAAAAAAACATTTAACAAAGTTTTCTCGATATCCGCCTTGGGGTTTCTTAAATGTTGAAAAAATAAAAGAAAGTTATAGAAAAAAATTATAAGAAAGAAAAACAAAGAAGAAAAGTCGAATCTCTTACAGATGTCACGTACTTTCAAGTTAAAATACTCACAAGCGAATCCGATTTGATATTACGCGGAAGTGAAGAAATATGTTTTAACGAAACTCTGCCAACCCCGGATATTATTTAAAATTTTTTTATTTTTATTTTAATATCCACTTTAAAATGATATTCATGTATGTCAGAGAGTAAACTGTATATATATAGTTTCAAGATAAATCTAGCTAGAATTTATTTAAATTCAGAGGTAAATTGTTGTAAAGAAAAAAAAATTAATTATATTTTTGAGAAAGGAAATAAAAATATTGACCAATTACTTTCTCGATATACGACTGATAAATTCGATGAGTGAATAAATAATAAATAATTATTATATTATAAGAATGTATATATGTCTTATTTATTTATACTTTTTTGATTAATTTGCTACGGATTAATGAAAATTAGTTAACTGAACGTCGAAAGTAATTGAGTAGTGAATTTTAAATATCAAAATTATTAATGTTAATTAATTACTAATACTTTATTAATTAAATGTAACAATCATAACTGCTAATATTATCAGAGCGTAAAAAATAATTAACGATTGAGAAACATCGATGATAATTATTGTAATTAATTCGATGCCAACCAAGTACCTCAAAGTTTGATGTGATAATAGAACGTTGATTGATTAATAAACAATATACTGATCCAAATACTCATTAGAAAAAAATATTAAATACTCTATTATTTAAAAATCATCATTTTAAAGTATGTTAAGTATTTAATTATTAAATCGTAATATAATTAATTAAAATAACATTCAAAGTTAAATTTCTGTAATAAAAAACATGCAAGTATTATATGTATAAATGTGAATTAAAAATGACATAATAATAATAATAAATATAAAAATTTTTTCTTGTAAAATTGCTCAGTCATACAAATGAAAAAAAAAAAAACTTTATCAGAATCTTTAACATTTCAATTGACTCGACGAAATATTAAAACAACTCCTGTTAATAATTATAAGCATTTAACAATAAGATAATAATAATAATTATTATTATAATAATGTTAGATATATAAGAGTAAGATCGGTGATTTTACTTATTAAAGAGGATTTTTATTAATTTTTAAGCCATCTTACCCGATCCACTGGAAGATTAATCAATTATTTTATTTATTAATTAATAATTGATAATTTTATGAGTTATGAATTAATAATTAATTAAATTTTTGATTTTCGATTACCGAAAAAGTTTCACTGAGTAAAAATTAACATATTTATATAATCTTAATTAAAATTGTCTTAAAATAAAAAATTTTTAATTATAAATTCATCTGAGGAGAGTATGAGTGCTTATACCGACAATATTCTAGTGAATTAATTAATAAATAAAAAATTGATTATTCTTCAAGTGGATCGGGTAAGATGGCTTAAAAACTAATAAAAATCCTCTTTAATAAAAAAAAAATAATAATAATAATCCTTATTAGAAAAATTAATTTAAAACGATTTGGTCGTTTAAAAATATTTTTTCTAATTAGGAAATAAAATATATAAGAGGGAAAAAAAGACGCTCTCGTGACTGTACGATAATAAAAACGTTTCTAGTCATGAAATTTTTATCATACTCCTTTGTAGACTTGTCTATGCTAAAAATAATATAAAAACATATATTTAAATAATGTAATAAATAAATATTGCTGTTAATATAAAACCACAATAGCTTGCTTATAAATTTAAATTACAGTCATGGGCTGGTGACTAGCTGAGGCTCAAATAAAAATATTATTTTTAAATGCTTTTTAAATATTTAATAGTTATCATTTTTATTGTATGTATATTATTATTTATTTTAATTTTTTTTATAATGTAATTTATCCTTGCTACAGAGTATAATTATATTGTATATAAATTATAACCAAATATAAATGACTCTTTATGAATATACGAGTATTTATTTACCTACCATAAATACATATATTTTTTATGAAAATTAAATTAGCCGATATCTGAAAATTTTTATAATTTTTTATATTGAAAAAATTATTGTAAAAAAATTAAAAGAAAAAATTTCACATGTAGAAGATTTTAAAAAACATACGTGCAATTTTTTTTAAGTATTTCTTTACTGGCAATTTAATTGATGAAAAAAATACAAAAATTTTTGAATGTCGGCTAACTTTGGTATCATATATTTTATTATTTTTTTGAAATAATAATATTTATTAAATATTTAAATAATTCAAAAACAAAAATAATTACAAATAAATCTCTCACGCATACATACTACTAATTTAAAACAACTCGGATTATTATGCAGGATTTTCAAAGGACCAACAGGTAATTACAGCTCCAGTTAAGTTATTCCTAAATATTTATTGAACAATTTAAAGAGGTTTAATTTTGTTTTTTTAACAGAAAAAGTCATGGTAGACCGAAAATAAGAATAAATTGTTGTTACATAAGTCTACATTTTACATGACAGATCATCTAGGCACTTGGTTGTGATGCCTTCTTCTTTGGTTTCAAAAGATTGTAAGCAATTACTAATCCCAGGACACTGAGTGTTAACTTAGAAGTCTGTAACATGATAAATTTTTATAAAATATATTTCAATACAATTTTTTTTTATGCGACATGTTATTACATGATACATATACTAGGTTAGGAATACTATTTTGGGTTTACTTACATTAGCTCTGCCGGAATTAGTAGTGCTGTTGAAGTATTTCTGGATACCAGTTAATTTCTGACCGTCATCACCCATTTTTGATAATTCTTTGTTTCAATAATTTATTGCAATTTAATAATTTTGCTCAGTTATATACCGACTTGTCTCACATTCACGAATTACCCGAATGTACAACCATATAGAAAATACATGCCTACAACTTTACCAATCGATTTTATTTTTCAAGTGACGCAGAGGTCACTAGCTCCTGGATAATTTTTAAGCGGTAAGCTTTTAATTTTTATTAAAAAAAATTTTTTTTTTTTATTATTATTAGGTAGTTAATTAAGAATGATAATTAATTTAGCAGATATTTTATAATTTTTAGAACTGTTGTTAACAAATAAATTACGGCAAAAAAAATAAGAAAAAAAATTGACATGTAGAAATTTTAAAAAAAAATAATTTTTAAGGTAATTTATTTGTTAAAAAAAAAAAAACTAAAAAATAAATAAGTGACTGCTAACTTTAATTTCATTAATTAGGAAAACAAATTAATTCACTAGATTATATTTTTATTGAGAAAAAAAAAATACAAAAAAAAAATTGTTTCGTTTCTTATAAATACTATCAAGTAGTGAGTCAAAAGTATACTATACAAGATCTATTCTTAAATTAAATATATTATAAAAAAGTAACTAATAATAGATATTAAACTATTGTTGATAATCATGATACTGAAACTTTAAATTGTTACTATGATTCTATAAAAATAATTATTCGATCAACAATTAATTACATTTTAATCGAAAAAACTTTGCTATTAAATTTGTCTTAAAAACTAGTTTTTAATTATATAGTTACATTTTTTAAAATATATGATAAAAAGAAAATTATAAATGATACAAATATTATCAATAATGATAACGCTAAAGATTCACACTAATTATAATCATAATTATTCGCTCAACAAATAATTAAATTCTTAAATAAGGTAAAAGCCCCAATATATGATCATATACTGGGGCTTTTACCTTAAAAACATAATTTTTTGTCATCAAATTTGTCTTAACTAAATCTACAGTTCTTAAAAAATAAAAAATTAGTGTATTAATATCAAGAATACTAAATTATTAGTAGGCTGCAAAAATTAAACATAAAAAAAAATAATTAATAATATTCAAGAGATGCTCACCAATATTATGCTTATTACTTGTCAAATAACCGGTGTCTATTTACTCATTAATAAATAGTTCATTATTAGATATTAATTTGAGTAAATCAATCATATTAACAGACAATTGAACGTCGTAATTACGATTTTTAATTCTTTCAATTTCATCTCGAGTTACAACACTGAGTTTTTGCGACAATTTGAGCACATGACTCATAGGGATAAAATCTAAGATTTCTAAATCATCATTTTCTCTAAATCGTTCAGAAGAATTTCTGTACTGTTCAAAAATCTGAGGATATTCATCAAAAGTTATTTTTTTAACCGGTATATTAGCAGATTTTAATTCAATCATAGTTAAAATAAATTTGTTGTCATCATAAACAGTAAAAGCTCGTCTGTACTGATCAATCAGTATCCATCCACTGTTTGCAAAATTATAAATAATAACATCGCCAGTCGTAAGATTTACAGTTTTAAAAGGTATTGGGTTAGAGTTTTTTTTAGTAATTGGATTATTATTTTTAATAGAACCGTACAATTTATCAGTGCTTCTAGATAACTGATCACTGTACGAATACGACGAATCTTTTTCAATACTCTCAGCAGTAGTTGCATCTATCGGGCCGCATACTGAGTAGCTACTCTTTGAATCCCAAGAATCTTCTTCGTAGTTCTCATTACGTTGCCTATTAATACCCACTGGATTTATAAGTATGTTATTATAAACAGGTATTGAACTTTTAACCGGTTCAATAGGATCAGGATTTTTCGCTGGCATATCAGTAGTTGGTTCTTCTAACTCGTCTGTAATTTTTTCTGGAATATCATACAGTACTGGAGATGCTGTACTGACTCCAAAATTAAAATTAGTTTTAGGAGGCGCGGATTTTATAACTTCTTTTTTGGGTCTTGGAGGTAGAGGCGGTAGATTTTTTATTTTTTGCGTTATAGAAGACATTATATCCTGTTTGAAAGGATTTGTTTCAATAAAATCACTTGGAACTTCCATTGATGATTTTTGTTCATTCAATTTTTGGAAAAACGATAAACTAGCTTGGGTAATTGAATTTTCTAATCTAACACGGTCTGTTTTTACTTGATGAAGAGTACTAGTGGTATCAGCTGTACTATTACCAAGATTTGAAGCGTTATCAATTGGAAGACTTCTAAAAGATTCATCGAATATATCAGAGTCATTTCTTTCGTTAGTTAACGTAGCTTCACTGTCGGCGATAGATCTAGTCTCTGATAAAGACTGATCTTTAATACGCTTGAACAAATCAATCAACTCCGGGGGAAATTTGGAGGCTGGGTGGTTAGGAGTACATGTTACTGTAGGCGTTTCGCTACAATTAATCGAACTGATAGTCTGGTAAAATAACTTAGCGTATAATTCATAGAAAGTGCTTCTTATAATTTCAAGCCCCTTTGATTCCATATCTGCGACGATCATAGATTTGTATAAGCTCACTGCCGACTGAGTGTATTGATCTAGAACCTGGATTATTTTTTCTCTAACAGTTTCCCACATTGCTGCGGAAGGAACATTGTTGGGTGTAGTAACCCCCGAGTTGGGAATAGCACTTGAATTTTGAATTGTCGGAGAGGCACATGACACTTCTGTAGACGGTGTAGAAGAAATTTGAGGTGTAGGCTGCAGTAATTCTGTAATGTTGTTAGTGCTATTTTCTCCGTAATCTTCGACGTACAAACTCATGTCATTTGGGTCAACGACGATGTTCTGAAAAAGTAGGGAAATTAATAAAATAGTAACACCAAAAAAAATAAAGTGAACATGACATTTATTTATCATACACGTTTAATTTATAAATTTAAAATTAAATAATTAATTAACAACGATTTCAAAACAATAATACATTTATTTAATAATTGTTGCTTTTAAGATAATTATTTAATTAAAAGTGTATTGATAATATGCCATTCACATTTTTTTTTGACAAATTTTATAAAGAAAAAAATATTTTTTTTTAATTACTATAAAAAAATTAATATCAAATTTTATGATGAGAAATTAGTTGAATATTAAAAAGAAAAAAATTTATTGTAATTAATTAAATGGCACATTGTCTCAGTTCTTTAATGATTCTCGCTTAACACTCATGAATTATTAAATTTTAAGAAAAATAAGTATTAATTGAAAAAAAAAAAAAAAAAAAAAAATATAATTAACTCATTATATTATTGTAATGTAAAGAAAATTTTAGTCTTTTGTATAAAAGTAAACAAAATAAAAAAATTAAATTCATTATTCATCGCTATCTAAAAAATCATCAGCGTTAAAACTCAAATTGCAATTTCTAACAACTTTTGGAGATTCAAGAAGCCCTGACTTTTTAACTTCGTTTAATATAGAACACTTCAACTTAAGACTCGGTGTTCTAATTATTTTTTCACGGTCAGAATTTTGAAAATCGCTGTCAGGTGAATCAAATTCTTTTTTAGATCCCTCGTTATTTTTTTCAAACTTGAACATCTTTTGATACTTAGGATGATTATAAACTTTAGTCAAATTTTTCTTATTGTCAAAAGCTTTTGGATCCTTTATTGGGGACTCGGAATCTGTTTCTACACGAGAAGAAGGCGAAAGATAATTATCACGAGCACTAGACATGTCTAAGCTGCTCTCAGACATTGAACTTGAAGCTTTTCCTTCATTTATTTCTTCAATTTTTAATTTATCATCTTCAGAATTACCATCAGTGTCTGTTCCTGCTGACGAGTTTGTGATGCTCTTTTGATTGGGAAGCGAAACACCGAAGAAATTTGCAAGAAAATCTAATGGTAAATGATAATCAAATTCACTGTTATCAGATTCAGGATCTAGGTCATTATAAATTCCCATTGATTTAGGCGGTTGTTTTGCCACACAAATCTCAAGTTTATTCACATCATTATTATTTTTTTCATTTAAGCTATTGCTATTTTTTGTACTTTCTTCAGAATCCAATTTCTCAATCAACATTTCACTAATTTTTTCATCACTACTTCCTTTTTCTTCTTCTTCTTCTTCTTCTTCAGAATTAATTGTCTTGGTAATTTTTTCATTAAATTCCAAGTTCTTATTTATTTTTTTAAAGTCATTACTGCTATCAGAAGCAACTTCCTTTTTTGTACTCGCTCCTCCACAATAAGAATCATCTGAATCAAGACTACCATCATCACTACTTGATTCTCTACTTTGTAGATTCAATTTTTTAAATAAACTAATTCTTGCAGATGCGTAATAAATTGAGTTGACTTTCTTCTTTGGAGATGGTAACTCTTCAATTAATACTTTTTCTTTTGGAGATGGTAGCTCTTCAATCAATACTTTTTCTTTTGGAGAAGGTAACTCTTCAATCGATACTTTATTTTTTTGAGATTGACTTTCAGCAGTTTCATTATTAACCTTTTCAGAATTTTCCTTCTTTTCATCACTTGAGCTTTCATTTTCGCTCTTTTTAATACTATTCAAGTGACGAGTCTTTAATAACTTATAAATTGTCGGAACTTGTTTAGAAGAACCAGAGGATCTACAATCACTGTCGCTTTTCTGATCAACATTATTAGACCGACTAACTGATCTATCAGGTAAATTCCAGCCGCTTCGACTATCTGAAGAAACGCTATCAGAAATAGACCCTGGTCCTCCATCTATCAATCTTCGTACATTAACTGGAACGGTCACCTTCACTCGACGAGATTTTTTATTTATAGTATTAAGAGTCTGTCGTACCATCGGTGTAATTGTCCCAGTGTATTGAATTTCATCCCCGCTATCCCACGATAAAATGGAATTGCCTTTTGAAATTTTTGGAGCAATACAAGATTGATAAAAGTTTTCAAAGTAACGATGGGCTTCATCATTCAAATATGACTTACCTACAGGTTGATTATTATTATTATTATTACCAACCATAGGTTTCGCTGAAGAAAGTTTTCCTAGTGAGATTGATTTTGATACCTTTCCGTCGTTGGTAACCTCAACTTGTTTTCTTACTGCGTTCCAGTCTAAAAATTCTTCTCGTCCATGACCACCCAAAGGACTACTGAATGTTCCCGACTCGGGAATTTCATCATCGTCTTCATCGTCAAAAGCAGTCAATAATTTTGAAACTCCCGGTTGAGAAAGTACCGGCGCTTTTTTTCCACTTGAAGTTTCATCGGAGCTTGATTGTGATTGGAGAGTTTTTCGTTCATTTTTCTTCAACAATTGTTTGATATTATTCCAATCAATTGGTTCTGCTCGCCCGTGCCCTCCTAAAGGACTACTAAAAGTTCCACATTCAGGAATGTCAGCTCTGTCATCAACGGCAATTATGTTTGATACATCTTTACATTTAACTAGATTATGATCTTCTGGAGTTTTTGATAATGATGAATGATTAGATGACTCAGAAACATAATGAGGTTTAGATGTTTTAGAAACATGATGGGGTTCAATTTTTTGAGAAGTATCTTGAGCTGGAGATGTCTTAAAAATATCTTCAAGTTTAATTGTTTGCTTTTTTGGAACAGATTTTGGTTCATGATGAATATGTTCAAGTTTAGATGCTTCAAAATTAGCACCAATTGATTCGTTAGAACTCGCATCACCTGGATTTTTATTTAATTCCTTATTTAATTCAAACCATAACTGTACTTTGTCTAAAGACGATCCTAAGGATAATAAATTTACTTTTGGGGGAGGTAAATAATTTAAAACTACTGGAGATGGTTGTGATTCTATTTGCTTGGACTTGAGTTCAGATTTAGCCTTTTCACGCAGCATTGAAGGCGATAAAGCTTCACTAGATTTTTGAGCGTTTTCTTTACTGTGATTACGGTACTTATTAATTTCAGAGGACGAAAATTTAACTGATTTATGACGATTAATTCGAGCTAAGCGAGAATTTCCTACAGACGCGTTTAAATATTTTTTCTTCCATTCGGCAGAAGATTGTAAAGCGTGTTTGAAAAAAAAGTTTCTGGTGGTAATACGAACCGTGTTAGATTTCGCAGCTAGCTTGTGTCGTAATAAGAAGTCTGCTATGTGAAGATCTTCTGGCTCTGAAGTATCAGTCAGACCAATCAGCATGGAATTATTCTAAAATTTTAATGGAAATATTTATAAAGGTTTAACAATAGTTTGGAAAATAATAATAATTGTTTAACTTACATCAACATCAATTTTTTGTACCATCGCCCACATTTCACATTTGAAGGCCAATTTAATAAATACATCACGTGCTTCAACAGGCCAACCATTACCTTCACCGGTATGTACCTTTGGTTCAATCCCAGCTAAACCACATGGAATGGCTTGAGCAGGCAAAATTCCAAAAGATCGTTTCAAAAAAAACAGTTCATCAGCACGATATGATTTCATAGTTCCGAAATCATAGAAATGGATCTGTTAAAAAGAATAGTATATTTTAAATTTAAAAAATACTAGCAACCTTGCAGTCACTATGTGACTGCCGTGACTTATGAACTATAAATAAATAAAATTTTGCGTTATTAAATAATGACTTTCGTAAAATTGCATTGTACTTTTTTAACTATTGACATTTTTAAAGATATAAGCTCATCCCGATGTTACACTCATCGAGAGCTTTCAATTGAGTACCCACATGCATTTTTGATATATTTTTCATATATACATATATATATAAATATATAAAATATATGAAAAAATGATGTGGGTACTCAAATGAAAGGTCTTGGTGAGTGTAACATCGAGATGAGCTTATGTCTTTAAAAGTTTCAATAGTTCACAAGATACAAGGTCGTTTCTTAATTATGTTAAATTGCACTGTACTATCTTAACTATTGATGTTTTTAAAAATATAAGCTCATCCTGATGTTACACTCATCAAGAGCTTTCATTTGAGTACCCACATGCATTTTGATATATTTTTCATAGATACATATATATAAATATATAAAATATATGAAAAAATGATGTGGGTACTCAAATGAAAGGTCTTGGTGAGTGTAACATCGAGATGAGCTTATGTCTTTAAAAATGTCAATAGTTGACAAGATACAAGGTCATTTCTTAATTATGTATCTAGAGATAGAGAATTTTCGAATGTAGCCTAAATAGATATCATAATAAATTGACTATCGGTGTGAATGATATGAAACCTTGAAAAGGCACAAATTCAAATCAAGACTTTTACAATGACATTAAATTTCACTAAAAAAAAAAAACCGATTTTATCATGACTATTCTGGACACAAAACTTTTCTTCTTCTCTTAATAATAATAATAACAATGATTATATTTCCAAGATACTCACTTTAGCGCTAGATAGTGAAGGTGAAACACTTTTGATCATACCACGATGCCATGTGCCGTAGAATTTGCAAGCAACATTCAATTTTTCAACCAATAAAACTTGAGGAATTGCGTACTTGGAGCTGTTTTCATCGTAAAATGTCCTATAAATAAAAGATTAACAAATAAATAAATTAAGGAAATATCCCTTAAAATTAATAAATAAAATGAACAACAAATACATACCCCAAACGTTCCATCATATCGTCAAAGTCATCTTTATTTCTACTCAATTGTACCCAGAAAAATGAAGGATCAAAAGCTTCTACTACGTTAACTTCAATAAATCGGTACTCTTTTCTTCCAAGCTCGTTCGTTCCAAGAGAAAATTCACTGACCTGTATACACTCAATAGTTTCCTCGTCATTAATTACATCCAGTGGGAATAATTTACGTCTAACTTCACGCGAAAGTCGCCGGGGGATCGATTCATCGTAATAATTTTGGCTGTTATATGAATTATAAACTGAAGCCAAAGTTGGAGTTTGTTTTATAATCTTATCATCATCATCATCTGGTATCGGTTTCCTAGCATCAAACAATTTATAGTCTCCTCTCCTATAAGGTCCAATCTTGTGAAATATATGAGGCAGATATGATACAAAGTCAGAAAACCGCTGACAATTGGACTTTCCCCAGTCCAGTGATAACTTGTATTCTTTTTCATACAAAGTTGGCAAGTCAAGACACCAAATACCATTTGGATTATTTTCCAATAGCTTCTGCAGTCTCAATACAGTACGCTGAGAAAGTGACTCTATTACAAACTTTTTATTTTTTTGAAAAAGAATTTCTCTGTCAATATTTTCAGCTTTAGTTATATCATCGCTGGTATTTACTTTAGGATTAACAGCCTCGGATTCATTATGGTAATTTGATGATCTGACTTTTGATTCATAAGTATTATTATGATTGTAACTTGAGTCGTGTTTGTAATATATTTTCTCTGGATCTTTTTCTCTTGAATCACTGATAGTATCACCAGACTTGCCATGATACTGAGTCTCATTATTTTTTACATTAGTTGGATGAATACCAATGTACTCATTTTCCGCAAAGCTCGGCCCGCTATCAAAATCATTACAATAGTCATTATTTAAATCCTCATCAGAATCCACACCAGCAATTTTGAAATTTTTAGATGAAGCATTTTTAGAATAATTTATTTCAGTGCTTGTATTCCCATAATTACTTTGATAATTACCATTTCCATTATTTTCATCTAAATTATTATAATCACTATTATTCTTCACATACTTATCATAATTGCGATTACCACTGGTCTCATTAGAATACTTTCTTTGATTATTATTATGTCTCCGAGGAGGCACAGATTGTGACCTGCTTGATTTATGCGCAAAAGAGTCCCACGGCGACGATTTTCTAAGATAAATCATGTTATCTTTAGTCGTAACTTCACGCTCGAGCATCTTTAAGTGCTCTTGGATCTGATTGTTGCTTAAATTAAGACGCGAACGGTTGTAGAGTTTTTCAAGTAATTCAGAAAGAAATAAACCACTGGGACACTCTTTTATTATTGATAAAATTTCACTTGTTACCGCGGGATCAATTATCGATGAAGAAGAAGAAGTAGATTCATACGGTCTGTTATTGTACTCTTGAGGCGGCTTGTAACCCGGCGGAACTGTCTTTCTCATTCCAATTGAGCGGCTTCGGTTCGGTCCTTTGTAATTTCTGCTTGTTTTCGTCTGCGTTCTAGCAACCAAATCAGTCACGTGTTTAAAAGACTCTTTGCCTTTGAAATTAATAAAATGAGTCACACCTCTCGAATAAACTTCTATTTCCGGGATTGTTTTAAGAAAATCAACTAACGTCGAGTAACCGTAACGATGATAAGGAATATGTTCACCGTTTAATTCATTATAATCTCTGACGATAGCATCCAATGGAATTCCGTGCGCCGGCTTCCGCGTGACGAGCTGAGAGACTACTGCCGACTGCAGGTCTTCTATTTCTTTGTCGATAGTCATTTAACTATTGCTTTGTCTTCCAAGCAGAAAATTTTCTCGCGTCACCTCCTAAAAATTTAATTTTTTTTATTAATGTAAATATAAATGTAATAAATTAATTAATTAATTTATTTTATTTTAAATAAGTGAGATTAGATATATTATTTTATCGAGGCACTAAACGTTATTTAATAAGAAATAATACAAATACAATATAAAAATAATAATATGATTATTTTAAAATGCTTACTTTAGTTAAAACTCTCAATGGAATACTCCACGAGGAATTAAATACACAAGGACGAAGAACGAGTGAGATTTTAAGTGTTTAGATATCACGACGCTATCTCAAACAAAACTTGGACTCAAGTGATCTCTGCTGGCTAGTTAGTGGCTACGCGTGTTTGGAGAGCGTCTTCTTCCCAAGTTCAAGCTTCAAGCTTCAAGCGTGCTACAGCCGACGCTAACACACCTAGCGAGTGATCAGACAAAGGAGAAAGGATGCGAAAATACCGGAAGAACATGGCCGGTAGTATATAACAAATGTAAGTTTTTGTGCTGTTAAAAATGGCGTTTAGGTCTCAGGTAGTCGGCTTCTTCATGAAATTAAAGTTAGAAGTCGCTTGAAAATTTATTTTTTTTTTTTTTTTTAATAAATTTGCTTCAAAAAATTATTTCTAAAAAATTGAATTTTTTATTTTTTTAATTTTCTAAATGTCAATTTTTTTTTCTCATTTTCTTTGATATAATTTATTTATTAGAAAAAATTCTTAAAATTATAAAATATCTGCTAAATTAATGTTCATGGCTTCTTCAACCAATCACGCACCTAATTTTTGCTTAGGTTCTTTAGCTCTCTTAATTGTTTTGTGAAAATTAAGTTACTGACATTTAAAAATTTTTAGAATTTTTTTTATTGACAAAATAATAAGATGAGAAGTAAGAAGACATTTAAAAATTTTTACAATTTTTTTTATTGAAGAAAATTATTACAAAAAATTAAAAAAAAAATTGACGTAGAAAAAACTGTAAGAATAATTAAAAAAATATATTTTTTAGTTATAATTTAATAAATTAAAAAATATCAAAAAATTAAAAACATCGGATAACTTTTAGTATTATAATTGTTTTTTTGCAGAACTTGCAGACGTGGCCTCATTAGGTATGAATGTAAGAAACTTAAAGAGATAAGTCTTGTAAATAAGTTTCAGTAAATTTATTTTTCTAATTACGTCTTAAATTCTTGTGAATGTATTTACCTGAAGCCCATTTTAAACTAAAATGAGAGAGAAAGAAGTATTTTTAAGTTAGAAAATAGATGTTATCTGTGTCTTGGGAAAATTTGGCATTTAAGGAATTTAAGAAAGTTTGAGCGTAACCAATGAGTCAAAATAGTGTTAAAATTTTTTTTTTTAATTTTAGTTTTCCCAATATCCGTCAAAATTCTTTATTTTAATTTAAAATAATTTAAGAAGGGTTTACCTTTTTTCTCTCTCTCGCCCTCTATTAGACAAACGAAAGTATCTCTGTCATACTTGTACAACAAATGGAATCTTAAAACGCATTTTATGCATAAATAAATGAAAATTTTCCAAAAAAGCGCTTCGCTCTTCGATAGATAATTTAACAATTATCTATCGAAGAGCGAAGCGTTTTTTTTTTTAAATTTTATCACATACATGAGAAAAACACGTTTGAAAATCAACTATCAACCGCTCTTAAACAATTTAATAATTGATAATTTTTTTTTACTTATTTAATAAAGTAAAGTAGTAAAATGACTTTGGTATTTATTACTTGCCGGAATAAATAAACAGATTTGGCAATAGTGCGCTTGATTATACCCATAACTGAGACGTGGATGAGTGTGTGAGTTAAACATTTCTCTCTCTGTAACTATATTTCTATCCTTTTGTTTTTTCTCAGCTGTTGACGCGATGTTGTCAAATCTTTATTCGAACACATGGCTGACGACAAACGAGTTACAAACATAAAATTTGACTTAAAATATTTCAAAAATTATATCGGTAATGTATTATTATTAAATTGTTTTTATATTTTGCAATAATCCAAATTTCTTGTGGATAGTTTTTATCCGTTAAAGTTGGGAGGTTAATATTGAAAAAAAATAATTAGTCTTGACAAAACGTTTGTCCGCCATAAGAGCCCGTGTATAAGGAGATAAAATATGTGATTTTTAAAATTTAATATCTAAGTAACTAAACGGTGAATCTTTTTTAAATATTGGGATTAGATAAATGACGTATTTATTTATACGTATATTTAATTTCAAAGCTCAAAGTTGGAAATTATTTTTTACATTAGATTTGCTCGAACTTCCTCCAGTGACGTCATCAGAGCAGTGGTTGAGAGTTTTAATGCTAAAGATGTCGTTGTTTAGGACAAACTTAGCATCTTTACCACAAATAAATGATATATTTCTGACAAATAATAAAATAATTCAAGTCAAGTGTTATATTTACTTGTACCAAATATATATAGTTGTCATAAAGAAATATTTTAAAAAACGACTTAAATAAATTGATTTATTTGAGACAAATAATTCTTTTTTTCTGTGTATGATGAATTTTTGAACAATTATAATGGAAAATAATTTGATGACTATCCAATGATTTCATTTTATTATTTAATTTATTACCTTCGGCATTAGCAATAAAAAGGTTATTTAGCAATTTGTAAAATACATCAATTGAAATGACTATTGGATAATTCGTGTGATGCTAATGTGTAATTTAATACTTAGAAAATTACATGGAGCATTAAGCTTATAGAAAAGGTTTTAATGCGCGGAGTATGAATGTACAAATAATAATAATGATAACATTAATATACGATTTTGTTTTGAAAAAAACGACACTGAAATTAGCAGACATTTATTTGATTTTTCTTGAAAAATAAACTAAAACTAGAAAATTATTTGTAAAAAATCGCATTTATAAATTTTTAGAGCTTTTGAAGATGAAATTTTTTATTACTCAAGTCAGCAGACATCTGACAATTTTTAAAAATTTTTATTATTAATCAATTATAAAAAAAAAAAAAATATTTATAAAAAATTTTCACTTGTAATTTTTTTTTTTAATTTCTTATTGAAATTTTTTCATAATAATTATAATTTTAAATAATTTTTCGAATTCTAGTAATTTTAAATGTGACAGATATCAATTAATATTTAGGACTTTTTCTTAAAAATAAATTATTGTAAGAAAAACTTTTTCAAAAATTAAAATGTAGAAATTTTAATAAATTATTGACGCAATTTTATTTGAATTAATATTCTTGTAGCTTCAAACTATGCGGAAATGATAAGCTCGGGACTGATAAATTCTAATTTAGAAGAATATATAAAAATACATTTACAAATTTTTGTAAGTTGTAAAATTTTTCAAAATTTCTTGAAAATTATTTTTTTGCTAAAAAATATAATAAAAAATTGTAAAAAAAAACTTTTATCAAAAATTTCAACAAAAAAAAATTTAACACAGTTTTTAATGAAGAGAATTGAAATTATTGAAATAGAGTAAGGGGATGTATTTATTTACTATAGTGCAATAAAGATTATTAAACTGTACATAAAAAGTACATATAGATATCATCCCAGCTAAGATGTGCGTTCATTGGTCCTAGTCCCGGCGGCGCTGATAAACGTCAGCCCTCTTGACGTTTTGCGAGTGTTGTTATACATACATGACTGATAATAATAAAATAAAAAAAAAAAGAAACAACAAAAAAATAAGTACAATGGTAATTTTTTTATATAAGTAGGAAACAAGACGTTTCCGTTGCAGTGAGTGGAGGAATTACTGGTCGTCAACAACTGCTGAGGGTTTATAACGCGAGAACAGACCAGACAAAATAAGCGCCAGGTGTTGAGGTAAGTACAGTGAATTGGAAATTTGATTAAATTTATATAATATATATATTTTTTATTTCATTAAAAAAATGTCTACCCTTTTCAGAAAATTTTTTTTCGATACTGCGGATGAAAATTACAAAATGACACCTTCTTATCTAGAAATAATTTTAGTAGGATTTATACTAATCTTACCATTTCTCTATGAAACCAGCAGTACATTTAGATATTATTTTAAATTTTTATTGTACTACGGTATTGTTATGGCTAATTCATTAATTTTGATACCTGTTATGGTGTTCCGTCCGGGAAATGTTAAAAATCTTTTGTAAGTCATCATTTTTATTTATTTTTTTATTTTATAATCTTAATAATCCAATTTGTTATCATATCAGATGTTGTTATAATTTAATGACATTACGTGAACTCTAGATTGGCCTCATCAATTTGCCATCACGTGAGCAATTTACTTGGATTAAAATGGGAATTGCGAAACCGGGAAAACTTGGAAAAAGAACAAGCATGTATCGTTGTCGCTAATCACCAGAGCTCATTGGACATACTGGGGATGTTCGAGATGTGGCCGGTAATGGACAAGTGTACAGTTGTTGCTAAAAAAGAATTATTTTACGCTTGGCCCTTTGGGCTGGCTGCTTGGCTGTGTGGTCTTATTTTTATTGATAGAATGAACTCTGAAAAAGCACGAACTGCTTTAAATACAGCCACCGATAAAATAAAAGAAAAAAAGGTAATTTTATTTTTATTTTTATTGTCTGACACAATTATTTGATAATACTAAACTTAGCCGAAGTTTTTAATTTTTTGAATTTTTTTTTTTAATAATTAAATTATAATAGAAAAATATTTTTTAAAAATTGCACTCATAGTTTTTTAAGTTTTTTACAAATGAAATTTTTTTTTTATTTTTTTGTAGTAATTTTTTTCATAATTATTTGTATGAAAATAAAGTTAACCGACATTTCAAAACTTTTAGAAATTTTTTATTGAAAAAATTTCAATTAAACAATTTAAAAAAAAAATTTAACATCTAAAAAACTTGAAAAATTCTAAGTGCAGATTTTTATAAATATCTTTTTAGTTGTAATTTAATTAATAAAAAAAATAAAAAATTTTTAGACGTCTGCTAATTTCAGTATCATTTATTTGTCAAGTATAATTGTTCTTTATAAAAGCAATATATATAGAAGTATTTAATGTGTATGAGAATTTATTGTAATAACTATTGACATTTTCAACAGATTAAACTGTGGATATTCCCAGAGGGGACGCGACACAATACCGGAGAAATCCATCCATTTAAAAAAGGTGCTTTTCATGTTGCTGTTAACTCACAATTACCCATTTTACCAGTTGTATTTTCTTCTTATTATTTTTTATCTAAAAAAGATAAGCGATTCGATCCAGGTAATATAATTAAAGTTTATTTTTTTGTTATTCAATTTTTCTTATCAGTTAATATTAATTTTAATGTAAAATAAATATTTGAAGGACGTGTTATCATCACAACTTTACCACCCATACCCACCAAAGGCCTAGGACCGGAAGATATTGAAGCGTTGATGGAAAAAACTCGTAATTCTATGACACAAGTATTTTACTCAAGCTCTCGTGAAGTACAACAGTCGCTCAACTCATGCAAACATTAAATTCAATAAGTATACTTTATTTTATCTTAATGCTACTGAACAATGGAAATAAGTACACTGAAAAAAAAAAAATAACTTAACTTGAGAGAAAAATTCCAAGAAAATAATTTTGAAGAAAATTGTCTTGAATCAAGTAAAATTTCCTTAAATAAAGAAGATTAACTTCTTGAAAATTATATAAGGTAAAAGACCCAGTTATTAACACTGGCCTAGTTGTTTGACACTTGCAATTTTATTCTAATTAAGAAAAATTAAATGTTCTCAAAAAAACCAATTTTATTGAAATTTATAATTCAAAAATTATATTTATTAATTTATTAGAATTAATTTTTTTTTTTTTTTTTTTTTTAAATTAAAATAAAATTGCAAGTGTCAATAACTGGGTCTTTTACCTTACTTGATTCAAGAACATTTTTTTTTCTGTGTAATAATGAGCCAAGGGAAACGGAACGAACGTACATCAAACTAGCTAGCTAGAAAACCAAAGACTTATACGAACTAAATTCAGTTTTACGAATTGATTTAAGTGTAAAAATATTTTCGATTTTACATTATTTCTCCAGTATACGACTTTTTGTCATTTTAAACTTATTTATCTTTTAATTAAATTATTATAATTATTTTATAAAAATACTAAGGCTGGTCTCCGTGTCATCCAACTTACTTTCGTACTATTATATTGATAAGGTCATTCCAATTATTCATGAATATCCCATAGATAAGTGAAACAATTTTCAAATATTCAGTGTTTATTTTTTTTGTTTCTTTTAAATCTTTCACAAAAAAATTTATTTTATTTATTTATTTATTTAGTAAAAAACTTACTAGTCAAATTGTATTTACCGCCGATTATTATTGTACTTTTTATTTTAAATATTTTATAAGTTTGTGAAAATTATTTTGTCATATTTAATATGATTTTAATTATTTTGAATGTATAATATAAAAAAAAAATAAGTCTTACAAGTGAAAGGAAATCATAAATTGAAAGCACAAAATTTCTAAATATTTAATAAGTATTGCTAATAATAGCTTTGTTAATTATTAAATCAAACAATTTAATTATTAATTGTTTTTGCTAAATTTTTTCTAATCGCCTGCAAGAAAGTGTATGTAAATAAAATTTACTCTTACATTTTTAAAGTCACATACGCTCAGTTATATTTTTATCAACAAATAAAATTAAAGATAACTTTCCGCTCAGGGAAAAAAAAAAATAAAAGTAACTAGTATTAAATCAATTTTAATTTTTTAACCGATGTAATAACCCCAAAATAAAATAAATCATCATTGTAAATTATAATTTTTAATAATTGTTAGTATGAGTGTGAAAAGAATAAATTTGATTGCACAATAATTAAAATTTACTTATTTTTATTAAAATTACCTTAATTGTTTTAACATAATAAAAAATATCTGTTATTAAATGCTGCATAAAGTAATTACATATTATAATAAACTAACCAATGTAATAATTCATATAAGTATTTTCAATTATTATCATTCATAACTTACAAGTTTAGTTTTAAAGTATTTAGAAAATGATACCTAAAGTTAGCTGACAATTTTTAATTTTTTTAACAAATCAATTACACGGAAAAAAACAAAATGACACTGGATATCATCCCAGATTATACTCAGTGATATCTGTGGCAAAAAAAAATTTCAGATACTAGCTAGAAAAATCCAGATTACACTGTGTGATATCTGGATTATATTCAGTGTAATTCAGATTATACTGCGTGATATCTGGATTATACTCATTGTAATCTGGATTATACTAGCTACTATCTGAAATTTTTTTTATTCAGTATAATCTGGGATGATATCCAGTGTCATCTTGTTCTTCCCGTGTAGATAAAAAAAAATTTTTTTGATAATAATTTGTTATAAAACTGTAAAAAAATTTCTAATTTTTTTTAATTTCAGTGTTATCAAAAAAAAAAAGCTTATATTGATGGGAAATTGTCAAGACCGGCATTTTTCTTCTCTTGACTTTCAGTCCACGCTTTAGCAATTGTCCTCTTCATCTCATCATCGCCTTCTTGGTACATTTTCTTCATAATATTCATCAATCCAGCTTCCGGGTCTGAATTATCGGAGCTTGGGGGAGCATTTTTCGATTCCTTTATTCTCTTCTCTATTCCAGTCACGTGTGACCAATTTTTAGAAGCCTTTTTAGACAAGAACACAACGATCATATCAGTTTTAACCTTGATGTAGCTTTTAGACGGGTCGATGTCTTCGCAGAGATTTGAAATTGGAAGCTGGTAGTTTCGATTGTCCAATCCCATAACTCGGAGGTCAATAGACCTCTCGGAGAAATTACAGGCAACAGCTTCCTTGGGTAACGATTGAACATTCTTCAGGGTGACATAGAGCTTTATGAATTTATCAGACTGGTCCCAGGCGTAGTTGGTCAATTTCACCTCGTAGCATTTTGAATCTGAGACCGCTGGAACTGCCGGCTTTGAGTTTTTGTTCTCCTCGTTTTTAGTAGCCTCCATTATTTTAGTCAGCTCTGTTTGAAGACGTCTAACCTCCAACGCAAGCATGTCTTTGACTTTCTGTCTTTTTGCTTGCAACAACAGACTATTCAGCTCATCAATGTCCAGTTTAATCTAGAGAGACAATAAATCAAAATTATCAATCTTAAAATTTTTTTCATTACTAGATATTAGATAAAATAAATTTTAATTATGAAAATTAAGTTAAAAAAAATTAGAAAAATTTTTTTTAATTGAAAAATTAGTACAAAAAAAATAAAGAAAAATTTTCATTTGTAAAAAAATTAAAATAAGTGCAATTTTATAAAAATATTTTTTAGTTATAGTTTAATATTTATTTAATATTATATTTTAATTAAGGTACTTACATCTTCGATTTTAGATGCCATTTTTGTTTTTATTTGTTTAATTGGAATATAAAAAATAAATTATAAATCACAATTGTTTTATACTTTGTAAAAATGTGTCAGCCTCTAACACGTCAATACAATCAACGATCAGGTTAAAATGTTTTTCTGGTTCTCGTGCGCGCTTTGTATAGCCTCAGAAAAACACAAAAACATTCGAGAAAATTCGTGAATGTTCTCAAACCCGAAATAAAAATTTAAACTTACTTTAAAATATTATTTTTAGTAATTATTAGTCAAAGTAGTTTTAAAGAAGATTTTTTTTCATGAATTTTTTATCAATTACACTATTATATTAATCAATTTATTGTAATTGAATTTTCTATTGTTTATTTTTGCTTATCTCAGAAATTAAATTAGTAGAAGCGCTGTTTAATAGCGGGAAAATTTGAAATAAGAAAAAGAATTTTTTACATATTGTTATAAATTATTAGATATTAGAAAAAAACAACTGATATAAAAAAAAAAACACGTCAAATTTTTTTAATTGATTAAAAAAAATTCTTAGAATTTTTAACTTGCTAATAACGCTTTAGCTCCATTTGCATGAACAGTATAATTACATATATATATATATACACACATACATTTATATAACGTGCTTATATCATATCATAAGCCAAGTATTTATGAACCGCATAAAAAATTTTTCTAAGAAAATATACACTGTAATTTAATATGCCATAAATTTTTCACCGGCTAAGTATTGAAATAGTTTAGCACTGTCATGTAAATATTGGAAAAAATTTTTAAGTAACATTTTATTGTTATTAATATATCTAAAGATTTTTATATCTTGTTAATTGTTTCTAAAATATTTCAATCAAGAATGGAGGTAACGTTAAAGCACATGTGTTTATTTATTTACTTAATATTATTACCGTAATAGTTTTAAAAATACACTTAGTGTCTTTAGTAAGGTATGTCAAGGTCATTAAAAAAATCTTTTTTAATATTTCAGGTAATGGAAGAAAAAAAAAATGACTCGAATGAAAAGCAAGAGAGTGTTTTGATATATCCTCATCAACCTTCGATGACAGTTTATATTTTGTTGATAACTGCAGTATCAATTATTATCATCGGTGTTTCCGTACGACTGATTTATAAAGACAGTTATTTAAAAGCTTTTATTGACAACTGTAAGTTGGAAATTTTTTTTCTTCTAATTTCTCAATAATAATTATTACTATAATTTTTTTACAGTGACAACTTTTGTTGTATGTTTCATGATGCTGACCTTAGGATCTTTAATGCTACGTACGATAAATTTCCTTGCAGAGTTAGAATATTTAAAAAGTCACCATGATAATCAAGTGAAGAAAATATTTACTAATACATTCGAATTTAATGTTACCTCAATAGTCTTTTCCGTTGTTTGTTGTTTATATATTTTGGTAAGTACTTTGGTTCAATTAAATTTTTTTGTAAATTAATTTAATTGGTAATTCTAGATGTTTGCTATAAGAAAAGGTGATATTCTGAGTTATACTCGTGCCTTGGATTCGACGTCAAATATCTTGATGATTTTATTGTCTATTATTGTGAGCCAAAGTATTGGGTTGGTAAGAATGACTCCGATAATATTAAATCATTAAATATAAATAATTAAAATTAAATTATTTACTTTATTTGTTTCAATAGTTTCGGTGTAAATTCAACTCTGTTTACACATCCAGTACAGCTGAAGGAGGAATTGATTATGGGACTGGGATGGCGCATAATTATTATTATGGTTATTTAAGAATTATTTTATCTTCCGATGGTGCTAGTAATCCAGGTAATATTTTTAAGTAATATTTTTAACTAATGAAAATAAAATTAGCAGACAGCTGACAATTTTCAGAATTTTTTTTATTAATAAAATTATTTCAAAAATATTAGAAGAAAAAATTGCACATGTAAAAAATTAGAAAAACTATACGTGCAATTTTTTAAAAATATTTTTTTATTGCTAGTTTAATTAATAAAAAAAAAATAATAAAAATTTTTCGCTGTCGGCTGATTTTAGTTTCATTTTTAATTATTATTTTTAAGTAATATTTTTAATTAATATTTTTAATTAATTACAGAATAAATTAAAAATAAATCATTTAATTTTTGTAGGACTGCGTGCAAAAATGGAAGTTTATGAAAGTAATCAAAGTACATCGGACGTTCAGATAAAAATTCCTGTAAAAAAACTTTTTATCTTGATACCAGAGTCTGGACATATTCCTCCAGATCTTAGAGATGCCTCTAACTATTGGCTGGAGAGTACAACGGTTGGTAATTATTGAAAGTATAATTTTCAAAACAAATATCAACTATTAAACACGATTTTAGAGTCTTGATAATGAAGTTCGAGACCGAGCTGGCGTTAAAAAACGTATTTATCGTAATACTGTCTATAAAATTCACCCTGGAGGTGAAGGAAATAAACGTAAGCCTGTTTATATTGTTGTTGAAGGAGCAACTCCAGTGTTAACATTTTATGAAGTATTACAACACGCTCATAAACATACTGGTAATTTTTTTAGTTAATTTAATAATCAAAATAATTTATAATTATTGTATTTTTTTTTTTATATTAGATACATATAAAAATTATCGACACCAGATAATCGCTGCTTTCTATAAAACTCTTCAAGATTTGTTGAATGAAAATGCTGAATCTCGTGATACTTGTGAATTAGTTTATTTTAAAGGTATTTATATTAAAAAAAAATATATATATAATTGCAATTAAATACTAATTTTTAATTTCAGATTATGACGATGATGGTAAGAGAGTTAATATCGGAGAAATTTTATTGGAAAGAATTCGGAAAGAAGCTCCAAATTGCTGTTAAATAACAAAATTTTAATTACGGGTATTTTAAAATTGTAAGTGTGATATAAATTATTAAAAAGTATTTTTAAAGTACTCAGTGGTCCAAAAAAAGAGTCTGAATATTTTTTTAAGGTTTAATGAGTACAATAAAAAAAAAAAGTTAATAAAGTATGACTGTTTTTATATATCACTACAAATTTTTAAATCGTTGTTCTATATATAATGAACGTAAAAAGAATTGACACAGATGTGAGCGAAGAGTGTATCTAGAAATATTTTAAAAATAGTTTTTTTTGTACTACACATTATTTAACAGATGTAAGTATTGAAAAAGGTTTTGCCGTATTTATTGCTCATGTATAATTAAATATTTATTTTCATCAAAAACATCTGACAATTATTAAAAATTATTAATATATTAGCGACATATCAATAATATAAATAATTACTTAGATCCTGTTGATATGTGCAACTAATTATCATGTTAGAAAACGGCAGGAAAAATAATTAATTAATTAATTAATTAATTAATTACTATACATAAAAACTCGAAAAAAATGACATTTAATTACAATTAACTACAGTAGAGATTTAATTGTTCTTTTTCTTAATTAATAATCTTAGAACCTTTTTATTTACTTTTAATAAATATGTATATTGCATAAGTAATACACAGTACACAATAATTAAAGATTGGTACAAACTAATCAGGATATTTTTTTTTTAATTAACTTTTTCACTTTTTTTTTTCATTTGCGAGCCTTATAGCCACCAATAATATTAACTCGCATTTTTTATTTTTAATATTTATTTGTCGAGCGCTATATCATTTTTTTTTATCAAGTATTTGCATACTAAAATGTTTAGGAAAATTTATCTTTTTGATACAATATTTACACAATCGACTATTTGATCGTTACCCAAGTTTCTTCTTAATTTGGGCTTGTTTGATGAAAAAATAAAAATTAAAAAAAAAAAAAAAAACAGTACTGAAATAAGTAAAAATAAATTAATATTTTAACGAAATAATAGTTATTTATAATAAGGATAATAAATTATAATATGTGCTAAATAGTTGAAAAAATTTTTTAATAATAAATGAAAATAAATAAATGAGAATACAGAGGTGAAAATGATAAATTTAAATAATATAAATTATGCTGACGCGTTATTTCTTTCTCGCTTTCTTTCACTCTCATTCTCGCTTTCATTTTCTCGCTTATTTGTAGACAGATCTGTAGCCACAATAATAATTATCATTATTATCATTATGTACTATTTAAATATTTTTTTTGATGTTCTCAGTTTTATCATTAAACATTATCAAATACAGGTTGTACAATAAAGTAGTCAATTTAAGACCATTTGCGTGTCCAGCCACCGAGTGTGAGATCAATACTGGGACAAACTGATTAATTAAATAATTAATTGACCATTTTGTCATGCAACGTCATCTGCATATACACATATATTCAGAAGTCGTTATTGTTGGCGATGATAAATTATTTTATATATTTAGCCGTAATTACTTAAATCTATTTTATTTATTTTTATTATTTAAGTACGCAATGAGACATTGGAAGAGCATAAGATATGAATTTTTAGACAATCATTTCAAATTAGCACTCAAAAAACAATTATTTATTTGGTCATGAGCATTATGCCAAAAAATTTTGATTTAATTTAAATATAATATCAATTAACAATTTAACTATTATTTTATATTACCAATCGTGCTATTGGCACACTTAAATCGAGAAATTAAAGTTAAAAAAAAATTAAATAGTTTAAGTATTTATCACTCATAAAATTTAGTAAGTAACAATCTTTTTTTTTAGTTTTTTCTTTTTTTATAATTAAATTATACAAGATGATATAGATATTTACTATTATTATAACAATATCACACTTGACACACAATTGCGTATATTCCTTCATTGTTTTTTTATTTTCTTTTACGTTTAAACAATTTGATAAAATAATACTCGCGTACATGTATTTTGATATATTCGCACAACCAAAAATAAAATAAAATTAATGATAATAATTTTAAATCATACTTCAAGAATATTTAATAAACCTGAAATAAAATAATTATTTATTGAAACAGCCGTAACTAGCACATTCCTGATCAGGTACATTGTTTATCATCGCTTAATTTATTTTCTCATTAAGTTTAATTTTTTAACTGTTCAGTTCTTGCTAAAACATTTTTGTCATTATTTATCATAAATATGTCTCGATGACAAAGAAAAAATATTTGTAATAAGAACATTGTTAAACGTGACTGGAACGCAAATGCCTTTGCGTTTACGCGCTTAACCATTTACAATGATGATGATGATGATGATAATAATAATAATAATAATAATAATATTTATAGTAACATAAGTCATTGCATTTGTTCAATTTAAAAATATCATTGAGATATTTTTATTCATACGCAATAATAAATGATAAAACATAATGTTTTTGTTATGACAAGAATACAAACTATCAATTATTCAGTATTTCAAGTCGTACATTTTTTTTAAATCTTAATGACAGTAATTATTAATAATAAAATAATATTTGACATTCTCAATATTGGAGGCCGAATAGATACTCATAGCTTTAATTAAAAAAGGAAGCATTTACATTTAATGGGAAGAAATGAACCTAATTATTTGTTAAGAAGTATCTTATTTGCTTAATGTACTGTAATGTATTATAATAAAAATCATCATTATTATAATTATTATTATTATTATTATTATTTGTGCTTATAGGACTGTTTCGAGATTGATGAATGACTAGTCGGCCACGATGCAGGATTTTAATTAAACAAAAACATATCATTACGACTAAATATACAGATATGGAACGCATGTATGCTTTTAATTATCACTGAGTTGGAAATTTTTTTAATTAAAATTAAATTATTAAAAAAAAATATCAATTAGTTCTTTTAATGAACATGAACGTAATTTTAGAATGATAAATGATAATCTGAAAAAAAAAAATGTTTTGTAAATGCGTAAAATAATATTGTGATGTTAATGATAATTAATGTAAAATTATTATGTAATTTGTTGTAGCTAAAATGATCATGGTATTGATATTTTGTTCAATTAAAAATGTTATTTTGTTAAGTACACGGAAAAAACAAGATGACACTGGATATCATCCCAGATTATACTCAGCGATATCTGTGGCAAAAAAAAAATTTTATATAGTAGCCAGAAAAATTCAGATTATACTGTGTGATATCCGGATTATACTCAGTGTAATCCAGATTATACTCATTGTAATCTGGATTATACTAGCTACTATCTGAAATTTTTTGTTACTCAGTATAATCTGGGATGATATCCAGTGTCATCTTGTTCTTCCCGTGTAATGGACAATTTATACGATGGAAGTGCGAACAGTTGTTTTTTATGACATTCAGTACACTTTGTATGCTGGACTAGTTTCGGAGCACGACTTTGATTGATAAAAATTCAAAAATTAGCATTACGCCGAAAGTTGTTTTATAAATTTTGTATTATTTACCAATTCATCAAACTGTCATATTTATTGGACATTTTTTAGCACAATTTATTAATATTTTACGAATGAATAATAAATTTTAGAAAAAATAACTAAATTTAATAAATAAAAACTTTTGGAAAAAAAAAAAAACAAATTTTTCCTAAATGTAAAATTAAATTTTTTTCAAGTAACAATTCAGGATTTTAGAATATAAAATAAAAAAAAGTAATGTCCAACTAACATAAATTTTCTCACCAAAAATGTCTATCATCTTATAGACAAAATAAGTTTAAAGATATTTTTTACATCTTTATACAAAATTAATGAAATAAAAGAATTAGTATTTCATTAAAAATTTGAACTCGAATAAGAAATAAAAATAAAAAATAGAAAAGTGATAACCACTGAGAAACAATAAACGAAAGTAGCTTACATATTTGTTGCGCCCTGTGTCACGATTGCGAAAGAAATAAGTTAAATAATTTAAGCCTCGGTGGAGGCTACGAGCGAGCCTTTAGGTGTGTAAGCCGTTGCATTAGGATCGAGATTAGACACAGTACATCCTGGACACGGACTTTCAGTGCTACGCATTTTAGAACCACCAACACGTACATCATTGTTGAGTCGTAACTTGGACGTTGTATTGCTGGATGCTGGACTGAATGTGTCTTGGGGCATCACTGCCAAATCTTGTGCAATTTTGGCTTTTAAAATTTCCATTTCTTTCTCGTGGGACCTCATCATACCTGAATTGAAATTTTAATAATTAATTTTCTGAGTTAGCTGATGTTTTTCAATTAAACATTTTAAAATTTCAAATTATGCACTGAAAAAAAAATTAACTTGATCCGAGAGGAAAATTCTTGAACCAAGAAAATAATTTTGAAGAGGGTAATTGTCTTGAATCAAGTAAAATTTACTTAAATCAAGTAAAAATTTCTTAGCTTAAGAATTTTTTTACTCAAATCAAGAAGATTAAGTTTTTCAAAATTCTATACTTAATTCAAGAACATTTTTTTTGTGTAAAAATGTATGATAATTAAAAAATTAAATTTCTTAACGGTAGTCTACAAAAAAAAAACGGTAAATTTATAAATTTCCGACAATAATTTTCTGTAATTAGAAGCTGTGATAATTATTTAATAAAAAAAAAAAAATAAACTTACTTTCTCTAATTTCAAGCTGTCGTTTAGCTTCGCCGAGCGCTGAAAATAGATCAAGTTTTATCCGTGTTTCTGCGCTCAAGCTATTTTCCAGGTGAGAGTTCTTTTCTTGGAGAGCATTTAACGCACTGAGAAGAATTTCTGTTTCACCATGATTATCTTTACAATGCGTTACTTCTTTTTCCAACGATAAGAATCTGAAGAAATAAAAATAATATAAATAACTGTAATTAAAATAAAACCACAAAAAATAATTACCTTTCTTCTTTCGCTTTTAATTCCCGTCTTAAATTTTTGAGATCCTGCTCCATTTGCGCTCGTCGAGTTTTACACGCATCCGTACACTCCTGTCGTACAAGCGGCGGAGGAGGCGGTGGAATCGCGGACCTAGCCTCTTCAGCGACCCGACGTGCTCGTCTTTCAGACACCAGCGACGCCTCGCAGGCTGTACGTTGTCGACGTTCTTCAGCGATTCGTCTTTCGAGCGATGACATTGTCTGTTTGTCTAATTGACGAGCGGTAACTAGCCCTTGGAGCTTACTCTGCAGCTGATCATTATCATGCTGCAGCTGTTGCATGTCACCTTTGGCTTGCCGCTCACCGGTCAGCAGAGTATTTACTTGTGAACGTAATTCTTGTTCTATTTGTCGACTCGACTGTAAATCCGACTTTAAACGTTTTACATCAGCCTCAAGTTTACGACAAATAATTACCCTCTGGCAATATTCATCTTGTTGCTTTTGATGGTCACTCATTGTTGTGTCTGGAATAATATTTTTACTTTGACGACCTTTACGTTCACGTTGAGTGTGTTGGACTGTCGTTGTCGTCGTCGAGTCACGATTCTCTTTAACATTATTATTGTTATTGTTGTTGTTGTTATTATTATTCCATTTGCCTGTTGCTGAACCGTTTGATTGTGTTTTCATCGAATTATTGTGAGATGAATTACTACCTTTGACGGTTTTATCTTTTTCCGCTTCATTTACGTCAAAATCATTAACTGAATTTATCCGTTCGATAAAATGTACATCGTTATTATATGATACCGTTGTACCATTACTATGGGAAAATCTTTTGTCATTTTTATCTGACTGTGAAGAATTATTTGAATTATGTTTATGATCATCAAGCTTATCGCTTTTGTCAAGTGATTTTCTATTACTATTTTTGGCAGATATATTTTGTGCTTGAGGCGACGTGTGACCGTCATTTGATATACCACCGTTATGTACACTTGTGTCTGTAGAACCACCACCATTCCCTGATAATAAAAACATGATTAATTAATTAGTTTATATTTAATAATAATATCAACATTAAGTACTAATGATTTTATAATTGTAAATAAATACAAACTACCTCTACTTTTTTCTGGACTGGGATTATACTGTGTATGTGGCCTGTGCGGCTGTGATTTTGAATTTGTTTCTGTCGTTACTATTTGTGATTGTAACTGTGACGGTAGTTGTGTTGATACGGCTTGTTGTTCTGCAGGTAATGCTTGTTGCAATAGCTGTAGATAAAATTCATTTTCTTTCGCCACATCTTTTTGTTTTCTCTGTAGAAAATAAATTGTTTAATTTTATTCATTGTACGCAAAATTAAATAATAAATTAATTAATTAATTAAAATGAATATTTTCTCTAAAATAAGTAATTTTTAAAATTAACTCAACTATTAAACAAACTATTATGAATAAAATTCTGAAACGTTTAAAAGATACAAATTCAAGTTTAAACATTTCTAATTATATTAAATTTAATTACATCGATCAATTTTACACTGAGAAAAAAAAATACTTTTATTAAGAAAATTTTCTTGATACAAGAATCCATGTTCTTGAAAATTTCCAAGAATATATATTCTTAGTTTAAGAACTTGTTAAATTGATTGAAATAATTTTTACTTAATTTAAATAAAGTTATTCTCTTGTTTATCTATTATCCAAAGATAAATATTGATGCTTTTTTCTTCAGAAATTAATAATTAATATTGTAACCAAAAAATTGTTAATTGAGTAAAAGTATTTCTTTTTTCTCAGTGTACCATCAAAGTATGGCTTTTAACTAAATTTACCTTACTCTCTTAATAATATTATTATTACCTGTCTCATTCTGTAACCTACATAGCTTTTGAAACCAAAACCCAAGGTAACTACAGGATAACCAATGCTGTTAAACAAAATAGGTATTATTAAATATGAGTATGATGATGATATTAATTAATATAATCAATAAAAAATCTCACCAGTGTGCTGCAAAAGGCCTACAAAGATCAAGATGAAAGGGCATGTGGCGTAGATCACGCAATCGCACTGCAGCCTCTATGTAGAGAAACAATAGCCACAACATCACAGTAGGTAAGCACACTCCTTTATCTGCAATATTATTTATTTACGTACGTTAATAAATAATAAATCCACTCATTGGCATGATATATAAAATTAAATAATTATTTACCCGTGTGCCACACGTATTGTACCCATACATATGTACTGGCTGCGAAAAATAGCCAGTGGACAGGTATGAAGAAAAAACAAATCATATCTGATGTTAGAGCAATACAAATGAAAAATACGGAGAACGCCTGTGAACAAACAATCCATTAATAAGCAATTAACGATTATTTTACCAAATCTATCATCATTTATTTGAAATGAATTAACGAGGGCATTGTACTGACCCAATAATAACAATTTGTACACAGTTATTTAGTTGTTATATTTATCTATGATCTTAAACGTTAAAAGAACGTTATACTACTCAATGTAGGCTGCGAATAGACAAAGTTAACAGTTGGGTCAGCCAATGACTTTAAAAGAAAAATCTATTAAAAGATCAACTTACCAAGCCTTGGTATTTAAAAGAATCGTAAACACTTCTGAGTAGCAGCCAGAATGGCCACAAAAATTCAAATCGAAATTCTAATATGAAGTCCGCGAAAATCACCATGGCCCATAGTAACAGAAACTTTAGGTAGAGCAGTGTGCTGTGAAAATACAACAAACAAAACAATTGATTACTGTTATAAAAAAAAAAAAAACAATGTACTATTACAATAATTATAATTAATACGGCTACCCAATTTCAAAACACAGTGACTAACATTTAGAAATTTAAAAAAATTTTTCTTATTAAAAAAAAAGTTTGCCTGCCAAATTGATGAAAAATTTGATTTATGAATAGAAAATACTTGAATATAAATATTTTTAAGAAAAAATACTTGAAATTAAGGTATAAAAAATGCAGCAATATTAAAAAAAAATTAATAATAGTAAAGTTAGCCGACGTTTTTAATTTTTTTTTAATAATTAAATTAGAACAAAAAAATATTTTTTAAAAATTGCACTTACAGTTTTTTTAATTTTTTTACAAATGAAAATTTATTTTCTATTTTTTTGTAATCATTTTTTTAATGAAAAAAAATCTTAATAAAAATTTTGCAGTTACTGTGTTTTAAAATTGGGCAGTAGAATAACTTAATTACTATATAAGTAATTGTTAAGACTATTAAATGCTAGGTATATAATTTATCAATGAAATCATGTAAATAAGTGTGTATTACAATTAGCACAACATAACAACCAATTGTTATCAAATAAATTTTTAACTTGATAACTCGTAACTGACAGCAATAATAACAGTAATAATAAACATAGCAACAGTAGCTATTATCATAATGAACGTAATAATGACATAGTAGATCGTAAAAAAACGTTTAACGCGGAAACGTCAAAAGCACAAGTGATGCAAGTATCAACACAGCGAGATGATTGGCTAGGTGATCATATTACTTTGCAATATCTAAATCTCACAATTATCAGCTATCAATTGTTGTCATTCATCAATTGCATCAATTAATAAAAAATATTTTCACACATAAATTATCAAATTAATAAAACAGTAATTTAATGAATTATTCCGCGTGGTAAATAATAGAAGTTTGATATACTTTTTGGTTATTTTAAGCAGCGGCCATTATGATGTACACATATGGCGAGCCAAATAAGTAATATATACCTTCCATAAATTCCTTCGGTGATCTTATTGCGTTTCAAGGGCCTCCGGAGCTTGCCGCACTCGGCATTTCTTCTCTTCATATTCCTCAACACACTTTAACAAACTACCACGACGTTCTATCACAACGGCGGCGGTTAACACAACGTTCGGATGATACAGTAGTGGGGAAAAACAATTAATAATAGTAGTAGTAATAATAATAATAATTGCTATAATAATAATAATAATAATAATAATAATAATAATGTAACTAGAAAAAAAAACATGTATATATCTCAAGTATTATAAAACTTTACCACTTATAAAATATATCAAGTGTTCGATGTAATGTTCGTCTTCTTATTATACAATATAATTCAACTACTCTTTCTTTCACACTTTATATTTATATATATATCGGTTACCAACGTGTCTTTCTCACTCACTTGATCTCACAGCACTATCAATCTCTTTTGTTGTCATTCGTCTGTAGACAGATTCGTGATTTCACGGCGGTTCACCAAGCAGCTGATTGGTCCATTACGAGACATGGCGCTAATCAACCTCTAATGATCCTCCCGCGATTTCTACCAAACATGTATGCTTTTCAATTCTTTACCTTTTACTAATATAATTAAACATAAAATATCACACAGTAAAATATAACTTGAAGTGACAATAATAAATTTCTTCAGCACTTGCTATTAAATTAAACTAGTCTTCTTCTTCTTAATAATTCTCTTCTTCTCATAGCAGCTACTTGACCATTATATGTAGATGGTGAACTAAACTTGACACACGTGTTCAACAACTGTTCTTTTGCTCTTCGGGTCCACCGTCAATCTCAATTAAATATAATCTCGGTCTACAAAGCAATAAAAGGAGATTATTCTCCTGCTACCTATCATTAATAAATTGATGCACTTACTATTATTATTTATTATTTCTCTGTTAAATAATTTTAACTCAAGCTCTCTGATTACAACTCGCGTTGACTCGTACTCGCGTCTCCGGGTTTTATCGATCGTGGATATGCCTAGTCCACCGACGATGGCGTCAGCCTTGTTGTTTTCGCGATTCCTTGCCAGCTGTGTCTCGTTCTCGTAGCCCACCTCTGCACGTAATGTAACTATATAATATTTTGTATATATACACTCATGAACACACACATATATCACCAAGCAAGCAGTACAAGTTGAAACTAGTCTGCACTTGCAGCAGCATGTAGTGCGCACCCTTTTTTTACTAAACTATACTCTTAATCCCCAAGCTTCTTTTTTAAAGACACGAACTATACTAAAATTTCCTTTTTATTCTTTTATTAAATTAAAAATTTTATTTCTTCTGATAAAATATTCTTCTTAACGACAGCTTACTTCTACATTTATGTTTTTTAGTTCTCTTAACAAGTGATTAATTTTAATTGTAAGGTGTTTAAGTTCCCGCTAAAATAATAACTCTCAGTGCATTCGGGTTTCTTCGTCACCGCTCGGGTATTTCCGTCACAGATGTTGTTTATGTTCAAATGCAATAGCACATGTGTCACAGCTTGTCACATTGATGCATATTCATTACTTTACTGGTTATTATGTACAGTGAAATGTGTTGATGTACTTACCAAAGATAGGAGTTATTTTTATAAATGAAAAAAAAAAATCCATATCTCTGAATTTTTGTAGGAAATAATTTTTATAATTAAAAAAAATAGTCTAGATTATATTTTATCTATTTTATTTTACAGGTTGATGAACTTGATTCCAGAGAATAAGTCATACGATATGATCTATTTGTAATTATTCTATTTTTTACTTAATTTAATAAAAATTAAGTTGGCCCACATTTAATAATTTTTTTTTAATTAAATAATTAATAAAATAAAATAAATTTTATATTAATTAATAAAATAAAATTTGTTTTAATTTAAGTAATAATTAAAAAAATGATTACAAAAATTTAATTTGTAAAAAAACTTGGAAAATTTTAAGTGTAATTTTTTAAAATATTTTTTTGTTCCAATTTAATAAATTAAAAAAATTAGAAACGTCGGCTAACTTTAGTATTATCTTAATTTTATGTATTTTATATGAGGAAATATTTTCCTATTTAAAAAATTTTTATTGTTTAATTACAATGAACTCATGAACATTTTACAAAAAATTTTAATTAAATTCATATAAAAGTTATTCATGGTAACTTATTACTTTCTTAATATAAACTTAATAAACATTAATTTTAATGATTGACAATGAAAAAAATATACCACAAATGAACACGTCTTAATCACAGCTCTCACTTTTACAGATCATTGCTTTACATATCCATTTGGAACTGCTCAGAGACTTCTTCAATTACTGTGATTTCTGAAAAAGAAAAAAAAATTATTAATATTAAAAGTAATTAACTTACCAAAATTAAACATTTAATAAGAGCAAATGAACAAATAGAAATAATTTTTAATATTTTATATAAATTTAAATATCAAAAGAATCGAAATAATTGCGGAACACTTGTATCAACTTCTATTTAGCAACTAAACATTATCTAGCGCCTAACTTAACACGCCTTTAAATTCCCAAACTTTAAATGAAATAATTGAATCGGGAATTTTAATTTAAAAATTTTTTTCAATTCAAAATTTTTACCTTTGGTTGGTTTATTGCAAACAGGCACATTAGTCGTAGGAATTGTTGGAAATCCTTTTAATAAATCTGCTGGGATTGATGTAACACTTGGAGGAGTTTTTGATATCGGTGAGTTTCTTAAATTCATTAAAAAAGCCCGTTCATACACGATTCGTGTACCTGTAATAAAAGTAAGAATAATTTTTATTTCATTATTTTAAACTAAGTAAATAAATAAATAAAATAGTCATTTAAAATTGATGAAAATTAATTTAACAGACATTTTATAATTTTAAGAATTTTTTTAACAAATAAATTATGTCAAAGAAAATGAGAAAAAAAATTGACATTTAGAAAATAAAAAAAATAAAAAGTCCAATTTTTTAGAAATAATTTTTCGGAACAAATTTATTTATTAAAAAATTGTCAAGCGACTGCTAACTTTAATGTCATTTAAAATTGACTTGATCAAAATAAAAGCTATGTACATTGATTCTATTTATAAACAGAACGAAGAAAGTTATAAAAGAAAAGCAAGAAAACAAAGAGTACTTGAGAAGTATTAATAAATATTCAGATAACTAAAAAGTAAAACGTAGATTTTCTGTCATTGAACATTAGTATCGTAAACTGCTTGGCGATAAAAGTTGACTCATCGTTGAAATAATTACAAAAGTAAAAAAACAATTGGAAAAACAATAACCAGCGGTAAGATAATAAAAAATATACTATGCATAATAAGACTGAGTTTAATTGTTTTTGTTTTTTATCAACAGTGTATGTCATTAATTAATAGTTGCTATAAATAATAGCGACCATTATTTATACGCAATGATCTGGTAATAAATAAAGTGGTAATTCAAAAACACGTGAGTTAATCTCTGGTCAGCTGATGTTTTGATCAACACGAGAATACCTACTAATTGGAGGTCGTTTTATTATGCCAAAAAACAATAATGTTCTCTATTTACTGAACAATCAATAACTTTGAGCCAGAGGTCGTTAGACTTGAGATCAATATAAATAATTCAATATTATTATTTTATTTTTATTTCAGATATTTAAACTTTTGATATTATTACAAACCTCCTGGTGTTGTTGAATACAAAGTACCTCCTGGTGTAGATGAGTAATCTACTGGTAATTGATTCGGGTCAGAAATAACAATTCTTTTAGAAGGTATATTTTGATTTTGAGTAACTTGGCGTGCGATTGGTGATGCTGACATTGTTATTATTTTTATTTAACAATAGAAAAATAAAATACACGGTTGACTTATAAGATAAACCTTGAAGAGAACACCTGAGGGAATAAAAAGTATTTGGTGAGTTGTGATAAAATAGATGATCAAAAAATTTAATTTTAATTGCTTGAAGCAATTTAATTTTAAGCGTAATTCAACGACTGTTCTTATAATGTCCAAGTAACCAATAAGAGGGAAACACACAAAGGCTAAGTAAATAGTATGCTCATGTATAAGTAGCTGAAGAAAAAAATACAGAAGCTACTGACTAATGACTTTGTTTTTAAAGTAAAAACAAGACTTTTATGTGATATGTACAAATGATACGTAATTTAAAGAGCTGTTTGAGTTTCTTACCAAAATATCTTTGTAAGAATAATAATAATTCTTATGATTATTTTAAAACTGATGCGAATCACAGCTTACAAATTTAAATTTAAATTCACAAAACACTTATTAGTTAGTCATCCTTATCCTGGTCAGTTGAGTTAAAGAGAGCTACTGGTTGTTGAATATTTAAATATTGTCAACAGCGTTAAATAACTTGGGTAATATTAATGCTGAATGTGCACTGTAAGCTGTAAGCTAGCTGATAAGATGCAAGCATTTATATAGAAGCTGACTAGACCGGAGCGAAATTAAGAGTGGGGTAAAAATAAAGTGAACTGAGAATATCGCGGTCTCACTTTACACTTATATTATTTTTTATCTTTTCAATATATTTTCACTGCACACTACCCTCACATATCTCTAAATGCGACTTAATTTTTTTTTATAAAAAAACATATCTGGTAATTATTCATCTGTAATAATAATTATAA